>NW_010338166.1:0-15354 GCF_000700745.2 Antrostomus carolinensis
TCTATAATATATGAAAGGCCAAATAGATCAACAATTTAGCACCTTAAAATCCAGTTAGATAACACAGCTCAGTTACTCCTAAAAAAAAAATATTTAAAACAAGCACTAGTTTAGACATGCCACTGTAATTGCAGCTATTCCCCTGCTGTTTTCTGCAAGGGTGTTTGCAGATCGTGCAACTGGCAGCGCTTGTCTCTGCTAGCACTAAGGCTCCAGCAGACCCAGGGTAAGCAAGGTTTCCTGCTTGAGCAGCCACAGCCCCAGCATCCTTATGACTTGGAGGGGCCACTCTCTGCTGCAGCTCACCCCAGCACACAGCCCCACTGGTTACCCCATTTCCCCCCGAACCCCAGCAGGGCTGTAACCCCACAGGACTTCAGTTCCGCTCATCCAGCCGTCCTATGGATCAACAAGGCCAAAACCGGTGGAGGGAGGAAGACAGAATATGGTCGGTCAAGGACCAGGCCATTTGATGTGCCATCCCAGCCGGACAGGAGAACAAAACTTGTGTGGTGGCACTAAGCCAGACTTAAAGGAGAAAAGAGTAATATATTCCCTTACCTTCTCATTCATGTGACAGATACAGTGAGAGCTGGCAGGCCCACGCGCTGGAAGGCGACACGCAGAACTTGATGCTGACTGGGGGATTAAATAGCGTTAAATAACGTAAACTGGGTCTGGCTGAATTGGATAAGTCAGCGGGTTTTCTCCCACCTTCCTCAAAACGTACATCCAAGTCAAAACCAGCAGGATCACAGTTTTCATGCCTAACCCTGGGGTCAGCTGAGCCAGTGCCCTGTGGCACCAGCAGGATGGTGCATCCCCAGTTGTGCCACTGCCATCTCCCAGCAGGGTCGGGCCGAGCTCGTCACCACAGACACCCCAGAGTGGCTTTTTGGTCTGGGGTTGGACATTGGGGGGTTTCCCTTGTTTTAATTAACAAACTGCATTGTTTTGTTCTGGGGTTTTTTCCCAAGTAGTGTAGTAATGGAATAAGAGCACAAAGTACGAGGTGAAAAAAATCCAGCTATAAAATATGAAGCTAGACAAGTTGTGCTGTACAAAGGAGGTCAGACACTTGTGGGATTGAAATCAATAGTAGCTGCACTCAGTATGGCAGCATGGATAAACCAAAACCCAACCCTGCCTGTTCTTATTTCCGTGGAGCACATCGATTCCTCCCTTAATATCTTCCACATGCATTTTCAGTAGCAGACACTGACATCTATAAACACTGAGCAAACAACATAAAACAGTGGTTTACATCTATTTAAAAGAATTACCCTCTGGGAGGGACAGATCACTGGGGTTGGCACTGCTCTGGAGGGGAATAAGATAGTCATCGAAATGGTTGTTTTTCTGGCAGTGACTACTTGATTGTGATGAAATAGCAGTAACATGGAGAGAGTTACCAGAGCCATGAACTGTGAATTTAAGTGCGCTAAAGGTGGGAAATACCTAAAATCCTTCACAACTTTTACCAAGAACTGCTGAGTACTGTAAAATGACTCAGTGCAACACATATTTTAATTGTGTTTTTTCCTGCATACAATGTTTTCAGAGATAGCCATTACAGCAGTACACCAGCCACCTGGTAACCAGCACCAAGGTGAACACAACAGGGTTATCCACCAGTACTTGCAGATTTAAACTGAAGTTCATTTGGATGGCTTTCTCAGCTCTTTAAATGTTTTTTTTCCTGAACACTACTCCAAGAAAACATCAAAACTTAATTTTAGACCTAGTGTCAAGACCTTTTTTAAATTTGTCTCACACATCACAAGGCTTATTTTATGGCTAAATCAAAGTTATTCTGAATAAAATCAGTTCACATACAAAGTTACAAACAGGGATTGAAACGTGGCTAATCTGGGGCTATCAAATCCCATAGTCAACTCTGAACTCTCCTGCATTCCCCTTCCAAAATTACTAATAAATAGTAATAATAATATATATATGCACATACCATTTCTCTAAAGCATAGAGCTGGGCACATTGCAAAATCCCTGCTTCGTGTTTTCTCTCTGGTTAAGAAAATACAGTTACTTGGTATGTGGGGGGGAAAGCCCTCCCTCCCCTCACAACCCTGACAGCAGGTGAGAGGGGAGCAGAGAGGTGGGCAGCAGCATGGGGGACCCAGCACACCCTCATCAGAGTGACCCCGTTTTCATACACCACAGAACCACCCCTCTCCTGCACCTCTGGGTTGTCAGCACTTCGGGTCCAGCCCAGCTTTCTCCAGCCAGCCCCAGCCCCAGCCCCAGCCCCGGAGCGTGGTTTGGGGGCTTTGCTGCTCTTGGGGTGTTTGAATATTCAGGGGAGTCCAAAAGAAACCCAAGGCCAGGCACCCGCGCAACACCAGGCATTGAGACCTCCTCAGCTTCTCTTGGCTGGGGTTTGAGGAAGCTGCAGTGAGTGATCCAGAGTCCAGGAGAAACAAAAACCCACCAACAACACAGCTTTTCTTTTTTTTTCCAAAAATAAGACAACAAAATGAGCAACTTTTAGGAGAGACTGAACAGAATTGTTTAGGTGAAATATCCTAACACAGTTTGAGCAACTGCCCTGAGCAATGTTTGTCTTGATGCTGTCACTACACCTCAGTCCTTTGGAATGTTCCCAGTATTAAAATTTATCTTACTTTGACAAATACTAAAAGTTTAGGAATAATATAATTCGTTATGTACTGGAAGCCTAAATGCCATTTGTATCTGTGTACATCCATGAGGTGTACACACAAAAACGTGTATGATGTTCAGTGAAGCAGCAGCTGATTTACAAGGTTTTCTATAGAAACCTAAGTTTCTTCTGTGCCTCCCTTGTAATATTTGGTCTCTGGTTTGACCTCTATAGAAATAATTTGATTTTCCATTTACAAGTCATCAGTTTTGGTGTTTGTTGTTTCACTGTTTTCACTTTTTCCTACTTTAGAGGCGTACCAGTAGGCTCGAGTATTTAAATGCAATTTTTGTGTGCACTACAGTTCCATCTCCCATATCAGGTACATTTACTATTTCTCTAAAGTAAACTCAATTTTTCCAGAGATTTATTATCAATGCTAGTCATAGAATAATTCAGTTACGCTTAATATGGTTTTCATTCTTAGTTAAATAAAACTGAGGAGAAAGCAATTCCTGCAGATAATTTAACTTTTTCCTAGCATCCTAGCATTTCCTTTTCTTTTTTTTTTTCTTTTTTCTTTTTTTTTGTGAACAAATGAAGAGTTCTGCTCAGGCCTTTCAAATTTCCCAGCAGCTGCCAAGCACCCCAGCCGTCAGCTGAGTGAGTGAGGAGCCCTGTTTGCAGATGCCTGTGCTGGGTGGCAGCACTACCCTCATCCCTGCACCGCCACCTCCAGCGCTCACCCCACCAACAGCTCTGGTCACAGCAACATCAGTCGGACATTTTCCCCCGCTGTTAACCTGAATGAGAATATGCACGAGAGCAATCAAATCTATACATCCCTCCTAATACGGTCTGAATCCCGTGTGGTGTGGTCCAAGTAAAGCAGCATTCAAATGCTGTAGGAGTCGATCCACACCTTGCTCACTCAATGGAGGACTGGAGGCAAATGTGCAACCCGCACCTTCCCTACAAAGCTACTGAGTGTCAGACACCATCGTCCCTGAGGCTCTTTGCCCTCTTCCCTAAAGCCAACATGAGCATCTCCAGCTCAGGTTTCCCCCCTGCATCCAGGGCACCCACTTCTTCAAAGCACTGTGAACAATCACGTCTCAGCTGATTAAAGAAGGATCCCAGTATCAAATAAAAATACATCAGGCAGGAAAAACATATTTGTATGCGGCATAAGTCCTCCCAGAAAGAGGTGCTGCAATTCTGCAAGAGGAAATATAAATCACTTTGCCATTATGCTTACATGCAGGAATATTTTTCAGTGTTGCTTGCAGTACCCTGAGTAACAGTCAAGGATAATCTGGTTTGTTCATAACTTCTGTCAAGATAGTGCTGAAGTGAGATTGGTGATCTTTTCTCCCCAGGCATTTGTAATTCAGTCTTGATCTCTTGGGTTTGTTGGCTGCAGAGCCACCGGCCCCAGTGAGGAGATGCTGGGCAGCCCCTTCCCAGCCCCAGCATTCACAGGGGCAGGAGGCAGAGGTTAGCCAGGGGAAGGACCTGAGTAAGGGATTATTTTACACCAGGCAGAAGAGGATTCTACATTAGAGTGGCAAAAATACAGGATAGTCAAGAAGGGAAGCTGACCTTCTCCACATCGCTCCTATAGCATTCAATAAAACGGAGACATCTCTATGGCTACCTGCCCTACTATTATTTCTAACAACTCTGCTTCTCCCCAGACAAAATGTTAGAGAGAGAGGGAGAGTCCAATATAAGTGGTACCTCACATGATAATGTCCACATATCTGCACAAACAAAAATACAGCATTTCAATGAGTACAAATATCAATTAAAGTATAAGAAGAACCAGAAGGTGTCTGCATGCAAGGTGCACTGAAACCAAGACACATTTCTTTCAGCTGGTAAAGCCAAAGACTGTGAAAGCCATCCCTTTGTATATACTGGTTTATTCCACCAAGGTTTAGGATTTTACCTCTTTAATCTCCATGCCTCCTCTCAGAGAAAAACAAAGCACAGAGAGGGACTAGGGAAGGGTAGGGGAGAATCAGAGAACCACAGAATCATTAGGGTTTGAAAAGACCTCTGAGATCATCCACTCCAACCGTGAACTCCTCACCACCATGCCCACTAAACCATATCCCTGAATGCTCCATGTACATATTTCTTGAACGCCTCCAGGGATGGTGACTCCACCACTTCCCTGGGCAGCCTGTTCCAATGTCTGACCACTCTTTCATAGAAGAAATTTTTCCTAATATCCAACCTAAACCTTCCCTGGCATAACTTGAGGCCATTTCTCCCATCCTTCCAATCCCTAACATTCTGTGATCCTATCACTGGTTACTTGAGAGAGGAGACCAATCCCCACCTCGCTACACCCTCCTTTCAGGTAGTTGTAGAGTCCCTGCCCTCCCTCCTGCCCTCACCCTTGCCCTCCACCATGTCCTGCACTGCCCCTCACTAGTGCAGGTAAAACAAAAGGCAAAATGCTCAGCCCCATTGATGCCCAGTTCAGCTTCCTGGGGCAGCAAACGTTTCCTCTCACACCAGCCCCAGACTCCCACTTGCTGTTTCTGCTGTGGCTTCTGATGCTGCAGGAGTCCTGACAACAAAAATAGTTTCCTGACCACATTTCAGGTTTGCTGCTGATCAAGCAGATTATTCTGGTTTCTATGAAAGGTGAAACAAAATCTTTGATGAAAGCAGTCAGGTTTGACTGTGGCAACACACCACTAATTTAGAAAAAGTTTTCCATTGTTTTAGCAAAAGATTCAACCAAAGAGGTGATGAACCGGATCCGAGTTCCCCCTGTGTGCCCAGTGTGCCAGGAGGTATTTTGCAGCAGGGTCTCCTCCCTGCCAGGCCAGGAGGAAGGACACAGCACAGGCCGGGGGAAGTTGCAGGATACTTCAAGCCCACTTTCCTCTGATGTTTCAATACCTTAAAAGATCAGAGAGGAAAAAAAATCACCTTAATTCAGGTGAAAAGTGATGCTTTAATTCCTATTAAGCTTGCAGTCCACCACAAGTGTTTTTGTGTCCATTACCTTGATGTTGAAGGCATGAGCGACAGCTCACGCTGCAGCAGGTCACTGGGGCCACACATGAAGCCTTGACCAGGCGGGAGGCAAGACACTGGGCATGGACAGGCAACAAAAGGCACCACCAGATTATTTCCCTCAGGCACAGAGCTGCTACAAACCTGCCTCCAGGATGATTATGTATAAAACTGCCCTGTTTCGCCCAAAGCAGTGAGTCCTTTGGAAACTTCGGTTCCCTTCATATATCATTACGTGCACTACTCAGAGTATGAAATATGAAGTAATTTATTTTAAGGTCTAGTTTGTACCTCAGGGTATGCAAATATTAAAAATTCATGGTTCAGTTCATAACAGCTGCTCCCAATTTGTGTGGGTTTTCTGTAGGGCTTACCTTTTAAGGAGAACTGAACATGTATTTCATGGTGGGACTGTTGGCGCTCAGCCCGCACTGCGCGCCTCGTGAGCAAGAGCCCACCCCATAATCTATATGAAAACACAGGGCTTAGTCTATTGGCTTGTCCTCCAAAATACATCCTTTGGATTTTTACAAAGGAAAAACCCCCCAAAAGGTCTAAACTAAATTGCCCACCAGCCCCTGACTGGTTTCTGTTTCAATTTGACTTACTATTTCACAAGTGAGACCCTCTCTTCCAGGCTTAAATACCAACCCAATGGGTCCCACAGTCCTTTAGGAGACTCAAGACTTACAACTGCATCTCTCGTTCTGTGTATTAGACATTAACTCTATATTGCATCTTCATGAAAGTACTGCAGATCTAAGTTATAAATTACAGATGGATGGACTGTAAAGATATCATACAGCAAATAAAATTAAGCAATCAAAAGGTCAATCGCAAACTGAGAAAACATTATTTCTTGCACAGCTGAACACCTTGTTAATTCAAGACATAAAACAAAACATGGAGTGCAAAGAGATAAAACAAAACTGGCTTGTAACAGGATTTTCCTTTCACAGCAAATTCTACAAGCTTAAATATATTTTCCATAGTAAAAATGGATGAAAGAATCTCTGTAACTTGTGCCTAAATGATCATTAATTGAAACGCTTTGCTGCAATTTTTTCATCCTTATAGGATAAATACATTTCATTCTAACATCTTATATAAAACAATACTGCTTTAACACAAGCAAATTATTTTCTTCTGCTCTTTCTAGAACGAAATATTGCTATGAAGTATGTCTTCAGGAAATATCCTGGGCTTCACAAAGCAGCATTTCCTGGTGAGACAAGGACTTACAGGAAAATTACTGGTCAGTCCTGGCAAATAGCTGTGAGATGTCTTGGCCCCCTCATGCAAAGAACCTGGCCAGAACACAGAGAAAAACACCAAATTCCAAGCTGGGGTTCCGGTGAGCAAATATTGCTATTAAAATAGTAATACTTAAGATGCGAAGGAAAAGCTGTCAGACTAAGAACTTTTATTTGAGAGAGGCAGATGAAAACTCTAGCAGCCGTGTGTTTTATTTAGGGAGTTCAGCTCAGCAATCCTGGGGCACTGAAAGACGTCTGCTCTCCCTTCCTCCGGCGGCAGCTCACATACATAGCCCTCGGCTCAGCAGGACCCTAAGGAGAAGCCGTTCACCCAGTGAAATATGTGTCATATAAATTGAGGTTTTCATAATGGGTTTATTAGTGGCAAGTCTTACCCCAAACTCAAGACTCACAGCTCTTACCAACCTAAAGCTCCTTCCTACCTGTTTCCTTTGGGTCACAAACACCACAAGAAACAATGGAACTTCGTGGTCTGTTACACTCCAGCTGTTAATCATTCATAGTTTGTAAACATCTTGCAGTCACCAACTTTTTACAAACGTTACTTTTTTTGCCACTACTTTCTTTTAAATGAATCTGTTAACATCAAGTGTCCTTTTGTGAGCTCTTAGAGTGTTTTATAGAGAAATAACCTCTCTATATATATTTTTTTTAGCAGTCACTTGATTAAACTGCTACAACATCATTTTTCACTTCTCCCATTTATTGTGCAACCAGTGACTTTTGGATCCTTGCAAGGATAAGACTGATAGCTCAGGTTTTCAAGTCTCCATTACATACACACACGGACACACACACAAACTGGTTTCACACCCCTACCCCAGACTTGGAGGACAGGAGGTTTACTATTCCCAAGGCTTTGGAAAAGTTCCCTAAAATCCTTCCTCAGCCAACTAGGGATAACATTACCCAGGTTTTTATGGAAGTATATTTAATTATATATTTAGGAAGGCTAAAGGTGACAATGTCACAAGTTGAAATCCTCTTTGATGCAGTGCACCATCAAAACCAGCTCACCAGCAGCCCAGTTACCTTCACGTGGATGGCCAACTTTTCCTTCCTGGAATTTCTTTGCATTTTAGCAAGCAGTGCTCTGCGGTATGTTCACAGCAGAGCATTGAGAGCCCATCGCCTGTGTCTTGACTTTGTTCACAGAAGGAAACAGACTGGGCCACAAGGCCAGTTTCTTCTGGTAGTTCTTTGTAGCATGCTGCCAAATCTCATTAACACTCCTTGCCACATAAAGAAGCAGTGACGTACATATCAGAAGACTTTTACTGCTGTTTAAAATTGCCTCCACTCATCTACTAACTGTAATAGTTTGTTGAACATCTTAGAAAAGTCTCTAGGACAAACACTCACTCATCAGAGCTTCCTATTAAAATATTTGCAGCAATTTCATAAACCCTCCTTCTAGCAAGAGAACAAGCTTCTCAGCCAATGCTGTCCCTGTAAATAAACACTTTCCCAAAAGACAAGGGTTTTGACTGTATCTAGTAGAGTTATTTTAACATTTTTGAAAAGTTCTCTCGGTGCTCATAAACCCCAAATTTACTCATTAGCAGGCTTGTGTGTCCTCTAATCCTGTGAGCAGCCTCTCCTGTAAGAAGTCACTAGTGAGACTTCAAACAGTATCCTTCATCTCAGCGAGCTTTAAAGTTTTTCCAGCAGCTGAACACAATTAAATCCACCTCTCTCAAGATACAGTGACAGATATTGTGTCTTTCATTTGGGAGGAGAGGGGAGGGACCATTCAACAAGTCTGGGCATAAATCTTCTATCTATACAGGTGTAACGCTAGAGATATTCACAATTTCAAACACCAGTTTTCTTTATCATCAGAAAGACTGATCAGGTAGAAAAAAATCACTACGGTATGAGATTTCTTGAGGTCATTTGCCAAAAATCACGGACAATAATATACCTGTAGAACAATAATGCAATTTACAAATCTTCATTCACAGGCATCATCCAACCTGGGACCCAGCTGGATTCACATCATAGTTTATGCCTGAATAAATATCCAAATAAAGATCCTATAAAGTATTTCATACTTCATTTATTTGTCATTGCCCCATGACTGCAGACTTGCATTAGCCCAAACAAATACAGATCCTAGCAGAGAGCAGGGACTATGTGGGGAGGTTTTGAATGGCTTCCAGGGCTGATGCAACACCTGAAGAACAAGATGGGCACCGCACATACCTCCTATCTTGTTATTTTTTTTTTGTGTTGATGGGACAACTCAAGGAGGCTCTGGATTCAAGTCCAGCACTTGAAAGATTCAAGCAAGTAAAAGCACATATGAAAAGCAACAAACAGTGGGAAGATGAGAAGATACAGCAGAGGTGTCAAATCTGCAAGATTTTGAATTAAACTGAGCAACATTTTCCCAATATTTTACACAACTTCTTGTAAAAATAATGTCTCTCAGAAGTCTGTGTTAAGAAGCCAACCCAAGAAAGGCTGCACTGGGTTTGACTACAGGTCCATGTAGCTCTGTGAGTCATCTCTAACAGGAACCCCTGGATATATCCAGGAAAGTTTGAAAAAAACAGGACCAGCACACGGTGGTACCTCACTACTTCCCAGCAACCTGCAGCTGAGAGTTTACCTCACCCAGAGGCTGCAATTTTTTTTGCTTAAATTAGTACATGAGCCACACAGCTCAGTGAATTTCTGAAAACTCAAGTTTCTTAGGTCAATGAGTTTAACATAATTTATGGGAGTAATTATAAAGCTGTGAAAAATGAAAAAAAAATAAAAGAAAGTATCTTTTGTAGATGTCAAAAGTGATGTTGTAAGAGTCAGGCTTTGCTTGGAGGAACTAGAACAAGCGCTGAAGTTGTGTAGCCAACAGGAGCTCTTCACATTAGTTGCATGCTGAAGCACACAGCAATAAGAGCTTTTTAAAGAAGAAAGGACTTAAAACATATCACTGCGATTACTTCCTAAATCCAAAGCTATGCAGCCTCAAGAATAACCCAGATTCCAACCCAGGACTGTACAGGTCCAAATCCCAAGACATTTCTGAGCCAATATTGTTCCTATGCCCCTTGGCAACAAATACAGTTCTGCTGGCACACCCAAAACTTACCTGCTAAAAAGCACAGGACAAAATAAAATATTGAAGATACCTACAAAATATCAGTGCTATTAAGTCGTAACCTGTGATAGTTTCACTGGGCTCGCCCTTGGCCAGCAGCCAACACAGCCATTCACCGACTTCCTCCCCACCCCGAGGGGATAGGGGAGAGGACTGGGGGCAGAATTAGGAGGTTTTTTGATTTTTCAAATTCAGATTTTCCATTTCCCAGACTCCCTGGTGCCTGCAAATGACAGTTTATGAGAGCAGCACATATGCCTTGTTGTGAAACACCAATAATGCTATACTTCAGGCTTCATTTTAAGGTGTATGGTTTAGCACAGAAACTTACATGTAATGAAGGATTTAGGGATTTTTAAAAGTAGATTATGAGTAGAATGTTTTGTTTTTTAAAAAACAGTCATCCTCTTGAGTCAGGCTGAATATGAGATTTTTATCCTTACAAAACCTAATTGTTGAATATGCTCTGCACTCTAGGAGTTTACTTTCTGGCATAACTGGAAAAACACAGATGATAGGTACCCTCTTGGTTTCTGTAGGGGTAAAACAGGAGTTACACCAGCTCTTCTAAGGAAAGAGCCATTGAAAGCAATATAATTTACATACAGTGTACTTGTCCTGTTGATGACCTGTATGAAAAAACTCTGACAATGAGAAAATGCTGCATAGCTCATGAATAAGGGGAAAATATTGTGTATTGCTCTTAAAACCCAAGAAGGAAGAGAAAGCAAAGATAATTTAAATAGAACTGCAACAAAAAGATGCATTTCTAAGGCAGAACATACATTATTCTGCACTAAAAGGGAGTATTTGAAGCAAATTTACTTCAGATCAGCCTAAAATTATTCTTCCAAATGGGCATCTAATTCCTATTGAATTGTATTGTGGGCAGAAACAGAGGTGAAGAGCATGCACAAGATTAAGGAAGTGTCTGGAAACAATCTTGCTAGCAGAAGTAGGTTTTATTAACACAGCTTTTAGAATAGTGCATATAATTAGGTTAGACTTAGTAGCTTATGGCTTACCAGAGCTGTTCTTAACTTTCTAAATGTGAAAGAAAAATTTTGTATTGGGATGTGGAAAACCAGGTAGCGGTATTTGAAGGACGGGTACGTTCAATGACTGCAGCTGTTGTGAGTATTTCTACCAAGGAAAAAGACACCAGGTGAACGGCCAAGTTCAGAGCCCCCCAAAACAGCATCCATCATTCTCCTGCAGGAACGTCGTGAAAAATTCTGCTCTGTCACCATGACAACTCGTGCTACATCATTGCCATAGTAACCAGCTGAACATCCTTACTTTTAACCACATGCATGGTGGCCAACATGCCAACAAGGAGGAGCCACCACCACGGCCAGGCGCTTGGCTCTGCCCTGCGGCCAGTCCCACCCCAACCCACCTTTGCAGTTCAATCCAAACTCCTTCCACGTTTCCCAGCCCCACACCCCTGGCCAAGCTTCTTGCCACCCCTGGCTCTCCAAACCCAAGTCCATCTCATCACTGAAACACTCATTTTGTGTATTTTACTGTTGCTTCCCCCCCCCCCCCCAAAACCCCCCCCCACAGGTGATTTATGAGGCTAAGATTAAATGTGAGTAGAAAATTTTCATCTTCCCGATGAGTCATTGAAAATCTGTTCTATTAAACCACCGCACCACAGGGTGGCTTTACACGCTGCATTTGCATCCCACGCACGCAGTCCCAATATCAGTTCAAAGGCACCGTCCTGTCCCCTGAAGAGCCACGATTTCAACATCATCATGGCAAAAGAATGTGTTATTGTGCACCACCAAAACCCATGTGATCGTCACTTTAATACACCAGCTCAGGCTGAGCCACTGCCTCCTTGGCAGAGTTGTCATTGTGTGTGGTGATGTAAAACAGCAGCAGGGGAAACACACACCAACACAATTTTCAGATCACATCAAAGTCCAAAAGTTCGTAGCTATATAATGTCTTTCATCCAGCTATCCTCCAACATGGAAGAAGGAAAAATAAATACAATTATTACTAGGTTTTGACCTAGCCCAGGAGCAGACAGTGACCCAGAAGCGTGGCTGTCAGCACAGAGGATGTAGCAGTTTTGGAGCACTTTGTGGTAGGGGCTCAAGGGCACCGTCCCCACCCAGCTCCTGGGCACAGCAAATTCCACGCCCCTGTCAAGCATTGCAGGTCCACTCTGTGTATATCAGTCATGCTGAAAGTGTGATGAAATTAGCTTGTTCTCCTCTTGGAGGACAGGTGAGAGAGGGCAAGGCTCTTGCCACTGCTTTGATCCTCCTGTCCCCTCCACTTCCCCTCCATTTCTCACATCCCTCCTCTGCCTTGTGCAGCTTCTCCTTGGGGTTGATATGATACAGGCTGCAGCACTGGCAGAACTTCCCCATCTCAACACCAAAGGACAGCAGTGGGGTGGCACAGGCACCTGCCTGCAGCCCTTTCACCTGAGCACATCCAGCAGAGTCTCAGAGGGCTTGTAATGGACCAAAGCATCACCACAGCATTGACGCCTGCACCACCTTGTCCCTGTACCAAGGCCTCCACTGCTCAGGGCTGGTACAGTACAACCATACTTTGGCTGGTGCAGTATAACCATATGTCAACCATAACATATGGTTATATCATATACATATATGGTTATACCATACATCCTGGTTTCACTAGGATAGAGTTAATTTTCTTCTTAGTAGCTAGAATAGCTGTGTTTTGGTTTCAGTATTGGATTTGATATGAGAAGGCTGACAACATACTGATGTTTTTAGTTGTTATTGGAAGATGAAGGACACTTCCAACCTCCCCATGTTTTGCTAGTCTGCAGGTACAAAGGACTCTGGCAGGGCAGGGGGGAGCACAGTAATTTAGCAAAACTCAAATGCCAATGAGATATTCCATACCATAAAATGTCATGTTCAGTATATTAATGAGGGTTGACCAGAAAGCTGGGGGATTCTCTGGGGGATCGCTCTTCCAGGATTGCAGTTTCTGTTTCAGGACTGCCTCTGCTCCAGGACCACTAGCTGGGGACAGGCTGGGCATCAGTCGGCAGGGGGGGGGCAATGCACTGTGGTATCAGTCATTTGCATATTGTATTATTACTATTATTATTATTATTTTAACTATTATTATTATGTTATTTCAATTATTAAATTGTTTTTATCTCAACCCATGAGTTTTCTCACTTTTACCCTTCTGATTCTCTCCCCTGTCCCATTGGCGTAGGGTGAGCAAGTGGCTGTCCAGTGGGCCAGCCAGGCTAACCCCACCACACCATGTATCATACCTACAGACACACTGTTATACCATATGTATGTAGCTATATGCCACAGGAGCTCTGCCTTCATTAGACTGTCAAAACCCTCTTACTTCGCATTAGGCTTAAACTCTAACCTGATGCTCTCTAAATGGACTTTTACAGTCATTCAATCATATTGCACTGCCTTGGTAAAAAAATAACTTAGTTCTCCCACTGTTTAGGAAGAAAAAAAAAAGATAGGAGGAGAGAAAAAAAAAAGCAACTCTCATCTTTTCTAAAATGAAATGCAATTTTAAGTGAATGGCTAGTTTTCAACAGAAAAATCATAAAAGCTTTTTTTACAGGTTTTTTTAGCAATTCACTAAAAAAAGTCCCTCACAAAGAAGATGAAACATCATTTCAGTATTCATATATACATTAAGGTATGAAACTAGATACGTGCTATTGCTGTTTACAGCTGAAACAGAACTCCATAAATCACTTGATAGGGAAAAAAGCCAACAAGACTCAAACAAATCTGACTAGAGCAGCAAAATCTACCTCATGTTTATAAACGTGTAGGAGAGCATAAATTATTTTATCCTGGAAAGAGACCGAGTCCAAATTATTTCTCTTTTTGTGTTAATACTACCCTCTAGTGGCAGTTTTCCTGCTTTACTGAAGCAAAAATTTAGCTCAACGTACTTACCTTAGGCATTAAGAAATGGTACAAAAATTGCAAATAGTCATTTCCTTAGCTTTCCTGAATTTAATGCCCACACTCTGCAGTCTCTGAATATCTGTAGCTTTGGAAAAACCCATATCTGGCTCTTTACAAACATAACTTATAAAAATAAGTGGCTAATTGTACCTCCTTCTTGGGCATATTACAAACTCATCAATAAGGTGGTGGTGGGATTTTTTTTACTGTTCTCTTACAATTTCAGTCAGAAACATCTAGAATGAGCTGTTCCTAATCTAGCAGCCATTGTTTTAACCAGTCATTCCCAAGCAGAGATGGGCCTGAGGCACCTACGACATATTTAGATACTGAAAGCCTTACGTGTTCAGGGCTGGGTGGATCTGAGGTACCACTTCAGTCTACAGGGATAGCAAGAAAAATTAGGTAGTGCCACAAACCCCACTAGGTTCATCCAAGATTTAGACTAATCTATTTTGTACCTAATAGAAAGTGAGCAACACACAACTTCAGAAATTTGCCTCCCAGTTTCTCACTGCAAGGTACAGTCAGCAGGTCAGCTGGCTTGAGGCAACGGCTGTGTTGGGAAAACTAAACATACCAAATTTTGGAGTTCTCCAAGTAAAGATAGCCTGGGTGCAGAGCATAGCTTCAGCATGAAAATGGATGATCAACTACATCTAAGCGTACTGAATTTGCAGGCAAAACGGTGTAGATAAATTGGTTAGGAAGTCGGGGTGGCGACTTGATTCATTGCACTAATTCCCCACTTCTCTAACAATAAATGAGGAACAGGCTTTTCCCAAAAACCTGTTACCCAATGACAGCTGGAATTAATTTGCCCTTACGCTCTCTGGACAGGGATGCATGAAGGGGAAGATAGATAGCTTTTTCTTGGCTTACACATCTTGCCTTCAGCAGAGCTCCAGGCACTTTACTTGGAGGCGAGCTCTACAAAAGGGCTTCCACCCCTAGAATGCAACTTAATCGTCCAACTTTTTTAAATAGTTGAGAGGGATTTGCAGCATCAGATTAAAAGCAGAAGGCTAAACCTGTTAGTGCTCCTCACCCCATCCCTCTGACAAGTGCTGGCATCTCTCAGGGTGGGAACATGGGCCAGCTGTACTGCTGGGAGCAAAAGCAGCCTCAGCTGTCCCCCTACAAGTCTAATGTAAAGCCCTGAGATTAAAAGCATGGTCTCATAACCCGAGTTTTCACTGTTTAAGCCTTGTGTCTTCCTTGAGTTTTATCTCTAGGTGATAGAGAGTCTCATGAAGTCCCAGACAGTCCTTGGAGAAGCATCTCTCACAGTTCCCAAAGAACCAGACCCAGCAAGTGCACTGGAAGGACATATAACCCCAGGCTGCAGCAACCACCACTGATC
>NW_010338166.1:15387-28996 GCF_000700745.2 Antrostomus carolinensis
TAGCTCAGTGGCTGCACCCACCCAGAAAATACGTTTCTCCTTTTTCAGGCAGTTTAATCTCTCATGCCCCATTTGGCAAAAGAACGGCCCTATGTGTGTCCTGGTGCTTAATGTAAACCCCTGACGTGCAGCTGAGGCTGTGGCACCTTCCAGCAAAACTTTGAAGTCACAGGCCCAGGGAGAGGAAACCTGGTGCTCACCTGAGAGAGCAGGGAAAAATCTGGAGGTTCTGCTGAACAACTGTGCAAACATGCAAAAAAGGAGAAAGGGAGATGTCAACTTGGGTCTCCCAGGTCAAAGACAACACTGAACATGAGCCTGACATTTAACAAAGTAAATGCTTAAGAGACCATGATGCTACCGCATACAGTGGGAGACAACGTTTCCTCTGCCTGTGTTACCAGAGAGGACTAACTCCAAGACAAAATCAGACCTGGAATTAAATTCTGACACAGGTGCCTGTCATCTCCCTTAGCATCTCGCACTGGCCCTCCTCATTCTCTGTCTGGAATGAATGAGGACCACATCATACTCCCCACAGGAAATTTAAAGGTCTTGGTTCAGGGCTGTAGACACCAGTACAGGATAGTAACAACTCAGCATGGCAATGCTGACTCTTTACAGCTCAAACCTTAGGAATTTCTCTTGCACACACTAAAAACCTTCTTAGTACTTCTGTAGCAAGTGATGCATACATCACATAGCCAAAATTTAGTGCTACTAAATACTTTAACTGACCAGCAGTGAGCTGCACAAATAAAACATGACATTGCAATGCTCTGAGGCTTCAGATGTTAGCTCATAACATTATAGCAGCATATCCCAGTTAATAATGGGATAAAGCAAAGCCTGTCTTAACCATCTGTCCAAAAACAGCTGCTTTTCCAAGATTATTGGTACCTAAAGATTGAACACTGTCATCCTGGAAATAGTGTCGTTATTTTACAGTCGTCACATAAACCCAGCAGTTACAACTACAGGCAGGGTCTAACACAGCTTTGCAGGATATAAAACTTATACAGATTCCCAGAAAGTTAGGCCAGCAATGCAGAAGGGCTAACAAAAACCTTCTGCTCACGGTCTGTCCACACAGCAGTCCTTTTGCACTTGTTTTCTCCCTGCCTGACTTCCCCAGAGCTGTCATCTGCCCCAGTCCATTTTGTAGTGACTTGCCTTCTCTTCTGCACTTTGCTATTCTTACCACTGCCAAGTACAGCTAGGGCATGGTCAGGTCCCAGTGGCAAGGTGGAGAGCTCTGTTATTCTACCACAAACCCAGTAGCTGCAATGCCAGGTTAAAAGTTAGGAGAGAACTGAATTCAAACAGGCAAACTCTCTCAGAATAGTTCCACAGCAATTACAGAAGTCAGTCAGGCAATGTGTTGAAAGCACGCATGCACAAGACAGGAAAAGAGGCAGTTCAGAGGAAAATGATTGAGTACTTAAAATAATTTAATGGCAAAAGAATCCAATACCTTTATCCTCCAAAGAAGACATTATCTTTAAATCAGTCCTTCACTAACAGGAAAAGGAAATTAAAGTCCAGTTCCAGCTTCTATTTTACTTCTTTATTTTGTGTGCCTGCTCTGCAAAGCATTACACCATTGCTGTCCTTGGTCAGCATTTTCATTTCCAGAGCCCCTCTTGCTTTCCCCATAAACAGCTCCAGCCTTTGCACAATTGCAGCCCGAAGGCCATCCCTGTTGAGCAGCACAACAGTTGTCTCCAACAGGCAGGACACTGACTTACTGCTCTTGAGGTTCAGGCAGAGCCCAAGCAAATAAGCAGCACTTGGCCTCAGCTGCATCCACCCGGGCAGGGCTGGCTTAGATCTCGGAGTCTGAAAATGGGACTGTGGAGAAAGCAGGACAGAAACACCAGAGTGTCAGCCGAGATAGCTCGCTTAGTACCAGTACTTCTGGAAATAATCACAGCTAACCACAAGCCCAGCACCAGCCACGCTGTGTGACACTCTTCTTACTGAAAGATGAGGGGTTGTAGATATTGGGAGAGAAAACAGGACTCAAGGAACAACATGTAGCACCCTGCTGATTTTCTTAAGCAAAGCTTGGTTACAAGACTGAGACCCAGCACAGTAAAAGGCAGCAGGCTGCTCTGCAGAAGCAGGCACAGCAGACACACATGCAAGGAAGCCTCAGATTCCTGATACGAAACAAAGAACCACTACTAGAATGATCACAAGTGTCTCAAAAGGCTCATATATGAAGAGTAGACCACAGCAATAATTAACTGGGAGAGCACCATAAAGTTATTTCCACTTATAGTAGACTTTTTAAAGTGAATTACATAAACACTGAGTGTTAGCATTTAAATAGATACCAGGAATTTATGTTACTTTTACATCATTAAAACCTGAATATTATGTGCATTATGGATATACTGCAGTCCTTTGCAGCACAATACAAAATATATTAATAGTTTCCATTCCCTGCATTGTCTTCATGCAAACCGGAGGAGAAAAGACATTTTATTCAAGAAAAAAACCTGAACACTGCATGTAAAAGAAAACAGCTTACAAGACATAAATATAAAATATGCAAGAGATCTGAGAATACATTTGCTGTTAAATTCACATTCCAGGCAAAGGATACCAAATTAAATGTTCTGCCAAAATCCTCACGGACTCAACTGAGTGATGTGGTATATGAAATCTGCTAAAAAATAAGCTTCCACATTGCTATGCTAAGCAATTTGAGCAGCACCAAGAATATAACATCTCAGTAACTGTTTTAAAAACTTTTAAATATGTCTGGAAGTGTTGCCTTTCATTACGTTATCATAAACATCTTTACATCTTACATTTTGAGCACTCATTTACGCAAGGCTTTTAAAGTATATTAGTACATTCAATCTTGCTTAGCCAGACTGGTGGAGAAGAAAAGCTGTCAGACAGGGTATCACCCAGCTCAGCAAAAGTGTATTTGTTCTCCAGTTCTCATAACAAAGAGACTGATCAATTTTTCCAGTACTGAAGTTAGCAATTATTTTTTTTTCCCCAGTTCCTGAGTTTCTAGTCACCTTTACTTATTCCACAGATATGTTCCCCCATTAATTATGTAGGTTTTCATTACTGGCCTAGCCAATTCTACATTGTAGATAACTCGAATCTCCCTGTTACCTCATTTGTCATTTAAAACAAGCTCCTCAAAGGATCAAGAAACTGTGCTATAAGTCTGCATGGGGCTAACAAATCTATAAATATTCATTCATCACACACACTCAAACTGCACACACCCTTAGTTTTTGATCATAGTACACCTCAATTCTGCAAAACTGTTTGATATTGATTCTAGTGTAACCTCTCCTCAGCTTCATCCCTGCAGCTTTCATCCAAGCCACTTCCTATGGCCTGGAGTTTCTGCTCCCCACCTTGTATTAATTCAAGGCTGAGAGCCTCAGGGACAGGACTCTGAAACCCAGAGACAGCTCCATAGAAGTTTCTCTCTCCAGCACCCAATTCTCTCCCACCATTTGTCTACACATCTCCCATTCCCTCCCTTCTCACACCATGACAGTAATGGTTAGGGCTCCCTTTGGTTCTTCATAAACCTAAATATTCAGAAATTCTTACCCACAAGTCAGATGGCTTCTCTGGCCGTTTCCCCCAGATCTTCTGAAGCAAACCACCCTAGTACTGATAAGGGGCAAAGCAAGTCTAACCTCCCCCTGCACAGAAACATCACCTAGCATCCATTCTCTGTTCCCAGAGACACCACTCAGCAAAAAACAGCAGCAGGAGCGTGAAGTGAATCACCAGGTCTGCTGAACAGTCACCTCCTCTTCCCATAAAAACCACTTGCAACAGCCTCTGGACACTTCAACAACTGGTAAAAGCTGCTGATCTGCTCCAAAGGGAGGCAGATTTCTCTTTCACCTCTTCCATGTCCCCTGGAACTCAGAAATGAGCAAGAAGGTGTCTGTACCACACACAGTCTCTTCCCCCAGTCTCCTCTCCCCTTTCCCACAGATAGTCAGTATGGCAGGGAAATATGTGGAGTCGGACAGAATTTGTACAACACTTTATTACACTGCTGAAGACGGAGTCAGTCCTGGTGACAGCCTCTTTTCTGTTACTCAGGCTGAGGAAGTTAAAGAGGACACAATGTTATTACAAGGTCACCGTCCCACAGAGGGATGCACACAAAGTCTCTCAATACTGTCACTCACAACTTTGTCCTGTTAAATGGGCAATTCAAGCTGCAAAATGTAATGCTGTTACACCCAGGTGCCCTCTAGTATTTGGTGTATTTGCAACTCCTGTTATTTTCCAGGGGCAAAGAGCAAAATCTAAATTTTTGAGAGTGATACTGAAGTCAGACTAAGACTTTAGGTGAAAGGCAGTAGCACAGATATTCACAACAGACTAACATATAGCAAAGCATGGAAGGCTCTATTTGGCATAAAATGGGAAGTCAGAGCTTACATTTCAAGAACAGAACATGCTCATGTGATTGTAAAGAAATCAGTACTTGCAGTAAGAGGAAAGACAATTTACCATAAACTTTTGTGGGAGAGAAAGGGAATCAGGAAAAGCCATGTCTGCAATGGTATCTTTTACATTTCAGTCTTAACAGAAACCAACATTTTCACTTAAACTCCCTTTTAAAACAAACCTGATGATATTGTATCTTACACAGCATCAACTAAGGATCTAACACTTACATACATTATACAGCAGACCCGTATCAGTCCTCCTGAATTCCCATGAAAGTGCTTGCACAACTGCATAGCTAACCGTCAGAAGACTCATACAATATAAGGCTACAGGTACAGCCACACTGAACCTTTGATTCTATTTGGAAGTATTGATTTCCAAAATAAAGCACTTTCAAGGTAACTAGAAAACACACTTTTTCCAAACCTGCAGCCTAGAAGTAAATGGTGAAAGAGACGTTTTAGAATGAGGTAAACATACTGCATAGGCTGTATATTAAATCCAAATTCCAAAAGTGATTTAGCTTAATTGTGAAATAATTTAAAACTGAACAGAAAGAAAAAAACTACATAAAAATCTGAAAACAAATCCAGGTGGACCCTAACAGCAAGTTAGAAAATCACTCATTTAACAAGGGCACTTCCTACCACTTTTTTTTTTTTTTTAATTAAGTTAGCCAGACAAAAGCACAATTTGAAAAGAGTTTTGCTCCTTTTTCCATGGAGCTGTTCCTTCTAGAATACCTAATCAGCCTCAGCTTGTCTCCTTCAGTTAATCTGAGCCAGGACTGGTACTGGACACACAATGTCACACCACTCCAGTGAATGCTGGCCTTCCAGCCCATGCTGCAGCTTTTCTTGCCCCAGCCTGTGTACTGGAACAATGACAAAGCTTTATGACAAAGTGTGTTCAGAATAAAGACTGGTGCTTAACAGAGAGTGTCAGAGACATCAATCATCATTTTAAACCATTTGAAAACTAAGCTATAATTAACAATAGTGCCTTTTGTGATTCTTGTATTTTTATTTAAAATGTGTCCTTGCACGTTCGCTTTTTTAATATTCCCTTGTATCATTGTTTAGTTCCCAGAAATCATTCCTGTCAGGTAATGCAGTTTTCTGAAAAGACAGTATCTTCCATCCTCACCTCATTTTCAATAAACTCTGTAGAACACAGCCAATGATCAGACTAAGATAAAGTGCATATGCTCCTTTCTGATACCAGCAACAAAGTTGTGGACTGAAAAAAATAAACCATACTTAAAATTGAAAACGACACAAAAAAATCCTACTGTGGCCATTTAGCACCCCACAATTAAGTTGTCCCAATGAGTACTGCCCCAAAATACTTTTCTTCAAGTGTTTGCTAGCTTAAAAAAAAAGGAACTTATAATATTAAAAATAATGGTTCCTTTTTAATTAGACTCTGAGAATCAGGAATTTAAGTAATCCTTGAAAGCTACAGCTCCCTCAAGGCTGGCATACTGCCTTGACGACTTTAAAGTTAGTTTGCTTTTTACCCTTTGGATCCAGGCTTCAAGCTTGCAAAAGCTTTGGAGTTCTTAAGGGAATGTGAAATTTCATTGAGAAAAGAAATAAAATGATAGTCCCTTTCTGACTTCTTGGACTCAAAAATAACTACAATGGTAAAGTGAGGTTCAGGGCGAGTCAGAAAGTACGTGCTTTGGACTTTGTCATCATAGAAGTGAACAACCTTCTCCAAACTGTTGAGGTCAGAGGTTCTATCAGTCATAATCATTATTACATTGGGCCAGTGCATAACAGGCCTGTCGCTGGGCAGAGACACCACAGCAGGGTACTGATCCACTCCTTTGGGGGCTTCCCTGTAAGAATGGGGATGATGATACCCATGTCCCTGAAAACTCTCTGATCCGCGATTGTCAAAAATTAAGGAAACATTGACGGCATCGTACTTCCGGATGAAGCTGGAAATTTTCCCAAAGTAATCAGGATTTGTTTTAGCAGTCAAAGTTTTCATTTCAGATGCTGTTGTTTGTCGACTAAGGGCCTCGTGAAAGTAAAAGCTAAACTTGGCAAGGAGAATGTTTTTCAGCTTCATCAGCCAGAGGAAGAGGTGCGGAGGCTGTACAGCCTTCTGAGACTGCCCTCCAAACAGATGTTTCTTGGTCTCTCGCTGTTTCTCAAAAATTTGGCCCCAAGTCTGCAGTTTTGTGTGAGCACTGTGCAAGTTGACCAGGGATGGAAGGAACTTCCACTCTGAGATCTGAGCCTGAGCCTTTAAGAGATGTGCAAGCACATCTACTTCCAGCTGGAAGCTGCTTTCAAGAGGACTGAGGATTGGATGATGAAATCTAGAAAACATAATATTAGTCAAGATATGAGAACTGCTGTACACAACAGTGAAATAATCAGACAGTACTTGTCAGTTCACAGACAGAAGACCAAACATCCAAGCAGAGTAAAGTGTAAACCAAAAAATAATATTGTTCATTTAAGAAACAGTTCTTTTTACATAATTAGACAAATATTTTAATGAACATACAGCACTTTGCATTTGACAAAAACACCTGTCAGACATTTCTCTATCAAAGCAAAGGAGTTATATTTGATCAGTTCAAGAACAAACACTGTTTATCTTAATCCATGAACCACTGTAACACCGCTTCTCTTTAAATTCAGGTAGTTTTGTTCCAATTTAAAAACCTTTAGTGGTAAAATATGTCTCGACAGTTCTGGAATAGCAGCAAGACATTAAGTTAAATCAAAGGAATTATGTTATAAATTTGCTGTTTGTAGGGGGAAGCTATGAGGAAGCCAAGCCAAGCTTTTTTAAAAAAAAAATTCACAATAAAATTGTGATGGAAAATTAGTTAATAGAACCATGATTAACTGTATTTACCAATGAACCAGGTCTCAAACTTCAAACTTTGTTGCACTAAAAGCAATGAAGGGGAAAAACATTTGGCAGGATTTCACTATATCACAATGAAGACACAGTAACAACCAATTTCTCTCACTAAAAATTCAGGTCAAGATCAGCTCTCAATTTAACAGAAGTTTAAAAAAACCTCATCTGCCAGGTAGAAGTGTCACTGCACATCAGAGTGATCCTACTATTAGAACAAAGCTTGGTGAAATGGAATTTTATAGATCCATTCTACAGCTTTCTCTTCTCACTTTATTTTTTAAAAACGTGAGGGGGAAAAAAGACAGATCCAGCCTCTCTCCCTTCCCTTGATACTCAAATTACTGGTAAATTTATAATATAATCAATAAATACATATTTCACAGAATCACAGAATGTTAGGGATTGGAAGGGACCTCGAAAGATCATCTAGTCCAATCCCCCTTCAAACTGTGCAAAACTGTTCCAGTTACAGAAGCTAAATACTTAACTTTAGAAAGAATGACCAGAGACAGAAGTGGCCTTTTTAGTAGCTGTGTTCCCTAATAGTCATTTAAGACTCTTAAAAGAGGTCTCCAACAACCAATAGTTCAAAGACAAGACTTGATGAGGTTTCCATTTAAGTAAAGATGGATTTATCCCCTCACTTCAGAAATATATCCTGGGTCTCATTATTGCTTTAAAACAAAAGAGTTTATACTGAATCCTTCCAACCTTTGACAGCTCATCTTCAGACGAAGTGAAAGCGACTCTGTTATTCCACTCAGCTTCCAGGACACAATACATATAAGCCATTTTGGAAATACCTGGTTCAAAACTAAAACACTTAACTTTGCTGTGGGCCAGAAGAGAGAATGAGAATTTTAGGCTTTTCATCCCCTCTCTTCCCCATTTTTTATTTGACTTTCCATCAAGCTCTTGCCAAAACATTAATTCTTAAGCTTGTGAAAACTGTCTGACAATTTTAGCGACATTTTTAAATGACTTTTTTTTTTTGACAGACACAATACATGTCTTGAAAGTATTTGCTATTGAGATGCAAGTCCAAATTTATTTGAATAAAATTATGAATATCATAAATCAGTTGATGTACCAGGTTCTGCAAACAGGCTAGGTTGGGTGACCAGTCACCTTGTGTACACAGTACATGTCAGCAGCCATCCTATTTACCTGCTATAGCGAAGATACAGTGATTACTGGCTACTTCAGTGGTCTGAAGTCCAGTGCATATTTACATTTCTTTGAACAGAGTCAATTAAAAATAATATTCTGCTAACAGTCAACATTAGATTTTTCCAATGATTTTGGTATTCAGCAGAAAAAGTTTTGTTGACATGTATTAGAAGGCAGGGGCGAAAGCATTACACAACATTATTGGTTCCAGATAGTCCCATCACACGCACACTTAGCACAGTTGCTTCAATATACTTGCAGCCAAAGCAAGAAGGTTACTCTTCAATCTTAAAAGCAATTAAAAAATTCATACTAGTGCAGCATTGCCAAGTCTCCTGGATTAACATTGTAACATATGGCTTCCCACTCCTACTTTGCTTCATGGCTGATAGCTATTTTCATGTTTCACTGCACAGCTCTGCTAAACTGTTTTAATCCAAAAATACACACCTCAGCCACAGCTGAAAAGCTTGATATGGTTGCAGAGTAAACTAACAGGTTATGTACTCAGTATGCCTGCTGTAATTTATTTTCATAACACAGAAGCATCTGACTGAGCTCAGTATCACATAAAACAGACTGGCTTGTTCAAATATTGTAAAAACCTGAGTATTAAGAACTTAAAAACACATTGGAAAATTGAATTTTCCCCTAATAATTCTCAAAAGCAGAAGGATGCTAGAGTTTTGTTTTGCAGACTATGAAGAAGTCTCATTTCTCTACAACTTTTTATTTCCTTACAGAGATCACACAGCCATGCATGCATTTACAAAATGCTGACTAGATGCAAAACATTTAAAAATAATTACATGAAAATAGGTTTACAAGTTACTTATTCATTTTATACTAAGCTTTTAAAGGATCCTGCTTCTGATGCTGTTTTAATTATTTCAGTTAAGAGCCCACTCAGACCAACAGTTAAAAAAAAAAATCAGGAAAAGTTACTTCTCCAGCTATATTCTATAGAAAAACAGACAGGAGAATGTCTATTATTGGCTGTGTCCAAGTCAGCAATAAGTAGTAACAAAATAGCTTTAAACTGTTCAAGAGTTAATGATTTTTCAGATACAGACAATATGATTTAATCATTGACAGTCAATTAATTCTGTCATTCCTTTACCAGAAAACAGTTATTTGCTCTGCATTATCTGAACAGCTATTTTTAGATGCAAAGGAAAGAATCTAAGGCCAGAACCAATCTACAGAAGAGATGCCCTGTCTGGCCTTAGCATAGCTGGCTGAAATAATGGCACACACCTCAGCTACAAGTGAGGAACATACTGACAGAAGGAAGAGACTGGCTAAGGATGAGTTTATTTCACCTTTCAGCTGAGAGGGTCAACAGACTGTAAAACAGAAATGCCTTCCAGCCAGCACACATCAACACAACAGCCCCCAGAAACTCATCTGAGACATGAAGAAACTAGTGGAAGGACTAAAGGAAGATATAATTACCCCCACTTTTTTCAGAAATATTCTGTACGTGACTGGGGAGGACCACACAGCAGCTACTGAATTAGCTCTAACAGCATCTTAGAATGTCTCCATCTTAGATTGCTCATTAACCCAAAGCAAGATCATCAGTATTTTTCACAGAGAGACACTGAAGTTTGGGGGGTTTTCTATTTGTTGTTGTTTTTATTTTTTGGGAGGTTTTTTGATGGGGTTTTTTGTTTTTTTGTTTTTTTTAAAGAGGTTATGCCTCAAAAGTACAGACATGTCACCGAAATTCATTTAAATAGCATAGTAAAACATTTCATATGCAACAGTCTCCAGTCACTTTGTCAAAGTATCAGTTTTGGTTTTCAGATTTTCAACAGTGCTGTTGACTCAGCACATGCTCAGAACAGATGGCAATGATTAGCGTAGAAGGTAAGTCAGCTTTTCAAGAAAACTCACCTCCCTTTACTCTTTAACATTTATCGCAACAAGAAAAAACAAGAAAGTTAATTTTTTGTTGGACTAACAAAGATATTGTAAGAGTTCACAAATCAAGAATTGCAAGAAAATCATTAGTAAGATCATATAGCCTAGTTTTGATTTTCAAATAGCAAAATGATGTAGCAATTTGCCTAAGTTATTCCTAAAAAAATAAGGGAGTCAGCTGCTGTGCTTCACTTTGGAATGTCAGAAAGCAACACTGAATTATTTTGATTTTTCCTACATGTACACTTTAAAAACCATAACTGAAAAAAATAAGACCTCATTCTTCCCAAATGTCATCTTAGACACTATTTCACTAATGAAGATTTTAAAAACATTCAACTACATTTGAAAGTTAACTTCCTACACTGGCTATCTTGTTTTGCTTTAAAATAAAGAGCTATAATTTGAGTCTGTTGACAAGCATTCAAAAACTCTCTTTTTTATACTGCCATCACTTTCAAGGCTCATGTGTTACACATGAACTACACACCACAGAGTCATTTAGAAACATCCTGGGACTCTCGTAACAGCAACTATTAGATCTTAACTTCAAGAAGTCATAATGGCAGGGACCAAAGACTAAGGTGCTCCTAGTTACACTAAGGTGCTAACTGACTCCAAGAGAAGTGATAACAGCACCATAAAACCCTACCAGGTAGATGAGATAGCTATGGTGTACCTTTTAGAATTAAGTATACATATATTCTAGTCTAAAAATAAAACTGTCACACAAATATCTGTTTTATTAATACACCAATTTCACTTCAGTCCATATGGAATTAAGTCTTGTTTCCTCTCCACTCCCAATTAAAAAGCACAAGAAGACTTACATCTTTTATAAGGAAAATGACTCTTCCTCTCTGCTGAATATGAACATGCTGAGTATTAACTAAGGAATAGGGAAGATGGCTCCTAGAACATGATGAGCAGAAACACTCTCCCTTTTTAATTTTTCTTCTTCAGAGGAGTTGTATTTTGAGACTTCACGTGTTTGATGCTGCTGACCAACATTTACTTCATGCATGAATTCACACAAGGGGCTATGCTGCTCAGCAGTCAAAGGACAGCAAAGTCTTTTGGATTGCTTTGAACCTCAACATCATTTATTACAGATCATATGTCTGAGTACTTACTGCCAGCAAATAAGCACTGACCTTGAGCTGTATTTCTTTAAGATGGATTCCAAAATGTTTACCAGTTCCTCAGAGTTAATGAACTTTTGGGTGCTGAGCGTGTACATTTTTTCATAGAAGTCAGCAATTTCCATCCGAGCCTGAACAAAAAAACAGAGCTGTTCAGACAGGTGAGAAAGCAGCTCTTCCAAGTGAGGAGCTGTTCCTCCCAATGCATTGCGACCCGTCGCCACCACCTTCTTCAGCTCATTATGCAGAGATGTGTAGATGGTTCGGATGGAGTCCTTTCGGCTGAAGAATGACTGACCACCTGTTCAGATAAATATGGAGGTATTACCAAAATCCAGGGACAGCAAAGGTAGACAACAATACTGGAAAATTGTATATAACTACACTTGTTTTCTCCCCAGGTGTTCCTAAGTGGTGTTTGAACTCAGTATTTTTTTAAATCAGGAAACAAATTTCAGTGTATTATTTTGCAAGTAACTGAATTACATAGAGGATATACTCAGAAGCACTTTATGTAATTTCACACAAGTTACACTTGTCCTAATTCATATTTCATCAGCCAATGACCGCTGCAAAACTTCAATGCCCCCACATCTCATCATTAAATTTTAATAGTCTCCATTGCTATTAATAACTCTAGATCTTTTCAAGAGAATTCCCCTAACAATACCTCTTCAAACACTAAGAACTCAAATTTGCAAAGCAAACTTTAAATGGGAACAATATGACATCTGTGTGTACAAATCAAATGTTTCAAGTCCCTACACAAGCTTAATTCAAACAGAAAACAATCAGTTTAGCTCACTGAAACCACAGTGCAGCTTAATCCGTAACTAAAACTAACGAGGGGAAAAAAAAAAGCCATTAGTGCTTTTCTCTACCTGCTCAACAGTATGAAGAATTTTAAAAGAGACAAAAAAAAATAGACAGTCAAAGTAAAAGATAATTAAATTTGAGGCTACCAAAAGACAGTACAAAGGTATTTCCCTTATTTCATAACTTCTATTTACAGATGGTCCTATGTGCCGCTGTGGCACTCAAGGGCTGCAGTGCAGCAAGGATCACAAGGATTGAATCTGTAGAACTTTTAAAGAGATTTCAAATTTAGGTTCCACTTTAAAATTGCTTAGAAATTTTGTAATGGTGGATAGTCCTTTTCACATCCATTTTACACATATAACATTCAAAAGCAACCTTAGAAATCTGAGGCAGAAAATCAGCTATCATGGAGAAACTGCTACCTTCCTAAGCCAAGATATGCCCCCAGGTCATGGGCAGGATGAAGAATCATCTATTGCTGCTGTTCATTAAGTACATAAACAAACAAAACTTTGTCCCTTCTGTCGTCAATTTTGTCCTTCTTGCAAGCACCAAATTAACTTTCTAAAGACAGCATTATAAATAGAGTTTTGTCTGTAAAGATCTTTTTATAAAATAGTTCCAAGTCACCCTTAAACACCAAAGCAGAATTTTCTTGATGCTTTTCTGCATTACACATCAGACTCATATCCTTTGATCCATTTTCCCTGCCAGTCTGCAGTTCAAAGAGAAAATAAGCAGCTTTGCCCAGCGGGCAACACGATGACAGCTCATCCTCTGCCAGCCTGGGATTTTTCTACTCACATACTGAGAGAGAAGCAGCCAAGATTGTGGCCAAAACCTCCTGAGATCCTGCAGTGTCTACACGAATAACAATTTTCAGGAGGCTAACTCCAGCCCCGAGTACTTACACCTGGACTTACACATACGCGGCTCCAATATTAGGCCCTGGAACTGTGATGCAAAACGCTTTAACCCTTTGGTTGCCTCACTGAGCTCACCGTTGCCAGAATGCCAGGCAGAGCATTCCGGCACAGAACCGCTTTAACCCCTGGGAACGGCGGGGGCGGCCCCCCAGCCGACAGAGACGTGCCCATCAGCGCAGCCCCTGCGCCACCCGCACGGCACCGGCACTCGCGTTTATCCTGCGGGAGCAGCCCAAGGGGCAGAGCCCCCTCCCGCCGGGCCCGCAAACACTCGCTGCCCCA
>NW_010338167.1:0-7536 GCF_000700745.2 Antrostomus carolinensis
GTACTGAGCCCTGGAGAACACCACTGGTGACCTGTGATGAGCCGCTTACCTTTCCTAAAAACAAAAAAGAAATAGCCAAAAGCTCAGCTTGAAACCTGGTGCTTTGACAAAGCGTTCCTGGGACATTCATGTAAGGTGGGAAGCTCTGGCTGCTGTCAAGCCAAGCACAGGTATTGTCCCCAGCCGAGAGAGAGACCAGTTAGACATGCACATGTACACACTCACACGCATGTTTTCCCACCCTGCTCAAGCAAATCAGACACATGAGAGCAGCTCACAAGGACTAAAGAACTGTGAATACCAAATCCCAGGAAAAATTGGGAGGGGGGAATCTTTCAAACTCCAGTGTTGGGGTTTTTTTGTTTTGTTTTAGTTTGGTTTGGTTTGGTTTGGTTTGGTTTTGGTTTGGTTTTGGTTTGGTTTGGTTTGGTTTGGTTTTGGTTTGGTTTTGGTTTGGTTTGGTTTGGTTTGGTTTGGGTTGGGTTTGTTTTTTTACCGGCTGTTTGGTTTGGTTTGGTTTGGTTTGGTTTGGTTTTGGTTTGGTTTGGGTTTGGTTTGGTTTGGTTTGGTCTGGTCTGGTTTGGTTTGGTTTTGGTTTGGTTTGGTTTGGTTTGGTTTGGTTTGGTTTGGTTTTGGTTTGGTTTGGTTTTTTAACAGGATTTAATTTTAGGTCACAAAGGGTCCCCAAATTCAAGGAAATAACAGAAATGCACAATGGTTGTGAAAGGAATTGCCTCTTTGTCCTGTGCAAGCAGCACCTTCCACTGTAGCTGCAGGTTCTTGGGGTCTCCAGCATCACAGGGGATGCTAAGTAGCACCACAGGCCACCAGGGCTGGGTGGAAAGAAATGGTGCCAGATGACAGGGATGACTTTTCATTATCTTAAAAGCTTAGGAAACTAATTCAAAAACCAAAGAGGGTTAACCAGGATTAGAAGCATTCTTCTCTTCCCAACACAGCTAAGAATAATCAAATTGTTATTCAAAAGAGGGAGTGGATAGTGTTTAATATCTCAAGCATGCTCTTCATGAGGGTTTATACCTCCCACATGCACTCATCTCTTGGCTATCAGGCTCACTGCCACTTCTCTTTGAGAGCATCTGAGGTGGGATATGGGAGACCTGGCTTCTCCAGGAAGGGACCTGCCACCAGCAAAGCCAGTGGGCCAAGGAGGAAAGGAATACGTGAATGCAGCATGCATGGGGTGGCAACAGATTTGCTCCTGTGTGGAAGCAATAAGGGTATTCACTGCATGTCTGTTGTCTTGAGTATAAGGAGCCTTTGTCTGTCAGTTTTATCTGTGTACAAGATGTACGAGATCTGCTCTGCTGCACTTTGGAGAAGCTTCAAGGAGAAGAAATAACCATTTCCAAAACTGTCCTCCCTTTCCAAAAACGTCAGCTCTCAAATCAGCACATAAAATAAGCAACAAATCTGATTCTCATCTGCCATGCTCAGGGTACTCCATGCCTGTGACTGCCTTGATTTTAAAGTAATACCCATAATTTTTTGAATACCCACTGAAAAAATACGGCAGCAGATGCATTTATGGTGCACCAGGTCCCACACGAAGGGTTCACAGTTAAAGAGGGACTGGATTAAATCCCATCTGAAAACCAAACTGATGTTTCTTCCTCTTTCATCCCTGTCTACATTTTTCACTGAAGAACTCACTGTTGTGGCCTGAAGCATCTAGCAGGTGTTTGGACAAATAAACGTTGGAGAGCAGGTTGCAAGGTATATGTTTTTTTGAAGACAAATGCTAAAGCATGGCAGAAATCCCTGCAGGGTGTCTGCTCATGCAGTTGTGCCAGGGCAGTTCAGCATTATCTACTGTTCAGACCTTCTGGCTTTGCCCACATCAGCAAGGGAATCCCACAGCTCCTCCTGGTCAACACAAGAATTAAACAAATCTTCCCAAGATGTACATTAGAAAGGTTGCACGTGAGATAGAATTTCATTATTTCACTGGACTCTATGGTCACTGAATGTCTCTACATCTGAGTTCCTCCAGCAGTAAAAGGCTTTAATAATTCTTGTGAAATTAGTTGGAAAAGAGGAAAGATACTATCTCACAAGGCATTAGAGTAGTGTTCTCCAGAAAACAGATGGAAAATGTTGTTTGTAATGATAGGAACCTTATTTTGCAAAATACCTTGAGTCCTGCAAATATTATCTACCCAAATAGGTGCTTTAAAATGTGTCCATTTCCTTTTGTGGTACAAAAAAAAATGAATCTCCCCAGATCTGGGTCATATTCCCAAGGCAGGGATGGAAAAAAATGGTCAGAGGTCAGCTCTCCAAATCCTTTCAGTGCTGTGTTCATGCAGTGCATTAACCTCCCAGCAGCATGAGCTCCAAGGACCACCACGAAATGAGCTTTTCTGCCTAATTGTGTCCATATGTTCGGCATGAAGAGGTTTAGAGCTGGATCTTCAAGGCTGCCCAGCAACTCATGAGCCAGGTGAATCTTTCTGAGGAATCCCACTCCCATTTTACGACTCAAATAAATATCTAACTCTGACCATGCTGTCCCAGCAGCTGCAAGCCATGTTTAATTTTAAAACAGGGGACTGAGTTTATTGTAGGAAAGGGATTGGATGTGACTATAGAAACAAGCAGAAGAAGGTCACTGTTGGACTTTATTGGACTTCTTTTTTTATGTTAGAGTTTGGCCTGGCAGTGTTGTTGGTTTCTTTCCTGTTGAAGCACAATCTCAGCATGCCCTTTCACAGCCCTGTGGAAATAAGTAACCACAGAAAACTTTCTCATTCTAAACCTGGTGATTTTCTCTGATAGATTTCTTATACCTGGCCATAAAACTACACGCTGATCTCTGCAGGGCATTTTTCTGGGGAAAAAAATAAAGGAATCAAGACAACCAATGAGATACCAGGCAGATTCTGATTGTGGATGTTAACTTCTTTGGGCCAGGCATTGGTTAATTGGAAGTCACTGAAAAAAACCTCCCCAAAAGTTCTTGGTATTAGCTGTACAAGCATCTAAATGATGTTTCTTGTTCAAAATTTATAGTGAAAAAATGTTTGTGTTTGGGTTTGATTGTTCACAGTGTGGAGCCCCTTGGTTCTCAGTTAAGTCTTAAACTCGTTAGTAGAGTCAACTTCTCACTCTAGCATGAGTTTTATAGGCAAAATAATGAGCTCAGATTAAAATATTCCAATCTGAAGGACATGCAGAGCTATTCTCTCCCTTATCCTCCTCCCTCATGCTCATCTCCCTCTCTGGAGCACCGTTTTGGGGTGGATAAGGACAGTTCTGATCAGTCACACATCTTCCTGCTCCCCACCATGTTGCCCTGCACCTTGGCCAAGGTAAACCCTTGGGTGTGGGGCAGACCTGGGTCTCCACAGGTCCGGCACTTTGAGTCTCTGAAGTTGGCTTGATTTCTAGACACATAATGTTGGTAATGATGCATTGACCATGCCCTCTCCTCGCTGTTCCAAAAAGGGAAAATGTAACTCGTAATTCCTGACAGAAGTCTTGTCCTGCGAGTTGGTGGGAGCTAACTTGCTCTGCAATACATGCTGCTGCAGAAGCTAGGCAGCTGCTGAGCCTTTTGGCATGTCCTTATGGGTTTTTTTTGTTGAAAACAACAAATAATGAGACAGATTTTGGTCAAAAAACGTGCACTAATTGACATCAGTTGTGTTGTAATTGGTAGAGGAGAAAGTATGTGGTTATTAACATTCAAAGAAAAAAAGAGGCTTAGATTTTCCTGGCCTTTTCTAAATGATCAAGCTCTCTTCCTCTTTGAACCTGACCAAACTGAGCTGTAGAACTGAAGAAACAATTTGTGAGAGAGAAAAAAAATCACAACCCTAAATGTTAACGTGGTGAATCTGTTAACTAGCAGTGGAGATCAAATCTCACGCAAGCAGGTTTGGATTATAAATAGAACTCAACAGGAGTTATCAAAAGCATCTCTTCCAGTGGACAGTATCTGCCAAAACCAGAACTTTTTCCAGGAACATATGAGTTTTGACAAGTTCCAGGTGTGAAGCGAGGACAGACGTTATCCTGGCAGCTGATGCGTTTGCCAATATCTGGGAAATGCATTTTCAAGTTTCTGCTCCACCTGATTCATGCTGAAAACTTGGACTTGACTTACTCTTGTCACAGGGAGACCAAGCTGCTGCCTGCTCTGGTGTGAGTCTCACACCCTGTAAGAAGGCTTTAACATCTCCACTGGTTGTCTTGCTGAAGAACTGGAAAGGTTTTGTAACGCTGAACTCCTCACAGCTGTGAGACCCCGTTTCCTCCCCAATCTTTCCTCCCCAAAACAGTGATGGTGACAACTTCCCTGCACCTCTCTCCAACCTTCAGACTAGACATAAGGAAAAAAAATTTACAATGAGGGTGGTGAAACGCTGCCCCAGGTTTCCCAGAGAGGTGGTAGAAGCCCCATCCCTGGAAACATTCCAGGTCAGGTTGGACGGGGCTCTGAGCAACCTGATCTGGTTGAAGATGTCCCTGTTCACTGCAGGGGGGTTGGACTAGATGGCCTTGAAAGGTCCCTTCCACCCAAACTTGTCTGTGATTCTACGACTTCAGGACACACATAGACTGTTTTAAAACAAAACATCTGGGATAGTTTTAGTTTCAACCTCATTTCAAGGACATACAATTGAACATAATATCAATAGACTCTTCTTCCCTAACCCATCCCAGGCTCCAAAGCCAATCTTCTGATTAATTCAGGGTCAGACGTAGGCTGGAAACAACTGGCCAAAAAATAGTAATAAAATATTCCTAATTTCCACCCCAGTTCTGCAAAAGTTTTTAGAGAGCTGCATTTGCCTATAACGCTGATGTGTCACTTAGGACAGTGAGACAAAGTGAGGCAAGAAAGAGGGGATTTTGAGGTGGGGTTTTTTTTTGGTCCTGAGGGACATGCAGTTATTTCTCATTCACATAGAATGGACATCTTCAATGTCTGGAAGCACCTTTTTAATTCATATCCCTAAAGAGAAGGCAAATTGATGAATGAACTTGTTTCTATCCTTGTTTTACAGGGAACAATTTCAAAAGAAAGGACATTCAGCACTTTCACATGGAATTCAGGTCAGGCATCGAAGAGATTCATCAGATGATGGGTTCCTCTCTCTGATATCAGAGAAATTGCACAGGGTTTTTGACTGGATCATGATAGACCTTTGTTATTTTGAGGAAGAAAGGAGAAGCCTTATTACTTTCTGCTACATATACCTTCCCCATTGGCACCACTCATATAAAATGGAAATAATTGCATCTCGCTGCTACCAGATGCCAAGGAAGTCAGCAAAAATAAGAGATAGGAATGTGAATGTGACAAACAGGTTGTTTTTCAAGACCCCACTCATCGTTTGTTCGTTTTTTATACTTGTGTCTCTGTGGCACAAGAGTTAAGTGGGTGCTGCTCAAATCCAGGAGGAGAGGATCCCTCTCAAGCTGTGGTAGCAGAAGAAGCATGGAGAAAAACAGTGAATATCCCTCACAGGAGACAGTCTTCTGGACAGAGATCATAGCAGATCCCACCTTGAGGTTTGCTCTCTATAACAGCTTAACAGTTCCCCCTTGAGGAGGAAATTCACTTTGCTCCTCAAAATGTTGCTCACCTGTTGAAGAGCTTCCTTTGGGGAGAACCCTGTGAGCTTCTGCAATGTGAAGAGCAACAGTTGTAGCACCTCAGGGCTGTCTGGTGTTACAAACACCTGCACATCCCCATGGACAGTCCTAGCACTTCTGTGACATGAACAGGGATGTGGGTCCCTGCACAGGGACCCTGCAGTGTCCCTCACCCTGCTTAGCCGAGAACTTCTTTTTAAAAAAACCCAAATCACTGCAAGTCCGTCTATTACTGCAAGAAACTATCAAGGTGTGAGCAAAATCTTATGATAAGGGGCATTAAGTCAGTTGCTAGATCTAAAATAGCCATCAGGATGGCCATACCTCTCCAGGAGACAAGTATCATTTGGGATTGTCTATATCATCATTGGGATCATCCACATCACCTTCAGCACTGAAACCCAGTGAGACAGAGCATCACTGGTATGAGAAAAACGTTGACAATGTACTGAAGTTTTTAGTTGTTACTGGAAGAAGAAGGACATTCCCAGCTTCCCCATGTTTCACTAGTCTGCAGGTGCAAAGGACCCAGTGGGAGTGTAGTAATTAGCAAACCCAAATTGGCATTTGGTTCTGCCAATAGGATATTCCCTTCCTTTCCCTTCCCTCTTCCCTCTTCCCTCTTCCCTCTTCCCTCTTCCCTCTTCCCTCTTCCCTCTTCCCTCTTCCCTCTTCCCTCTTCCCTCTTCCCTCTTCCCTCTTCTCCTCTCCTCTCCTCTCCTTCCCTCTTCCCTCTTCCCTCTTCCCTCTTCCCTCTTCCCTCTTCCCTCTTCCCTCTTCCCTCTTCCCTCTTCCCTCTTCCCTCTTCCCTCTTCCCTCTTCCCTCTTCCCTCTTCCCTCTTCCCTCTTCCCTCTTCCCTCTCCTCTCCTCTCCTCTCTCCTCCCTGCACAGCACACATTGTTCAACATGTGTGTATGGGATCAGTCATCTCTTGTCTCCAAGATTTCACCAGACAGAAGCTCAATAGATGACTAAAACGGATGCTATCCTCCTTTTTTTTGCCTCCTTGCTGCTCTAACAAGGGCCCTGCCTATGTATCTACACAGGCTCAGCAAAGCCAGTAGGATTTTTTTTCAGTAATTGAATCAAATCTAAGCTGCTGCTGTTCTAAAAATATATGTTTAATAAAATGCTATTATTTTCTCCCCATATTCAGATTTTAGAAGTAATTTTCATTCACTGTTTTGCAGCAATGCCCCGCTGTTTGCCATCTATCTGAGAAACTAGTCTGGTTTCCAACTTCAGTGGTCCCTCAGCAGTACCTAACTTTTCTCTTCTCATTGAAGAGGGAGCTGAAGGGTTGTCAGTGGTAACAAGGGCAAAGAAAGATGACAGTCTTTAGGTTTAATTTCGAGAGTAATTTAAAAGAAATTCCCTTAATTTAAGCATAGGCTTGAGTCAGTAAAGCCATTAGTTCAATCCATCCATAGCTTGAGTTTGAGTGCTGGGAAATTTATGCATGTGCACACAAAAAGAAGACAAGCTGTGAAGCACTTCAATGTAAACCTGTTTTTAAAAATAAATGCTATAATAAGTGTATTATATGCTTCTGTGTGATGATGAATTCCTGTCTTTGCTTAGCATTGGGCGCTTGGCTGTGTGATGTTTTTCATCACTTGTAAAAGCAAAATATTCACCCAGGCAGCCTTGGGCACATTGATCCCTTTGAACCTGTTGCCTTTGCAGCTACCACATCAGCAGGTGCTGAGCGTGCAAAGGCACAAGGTCCAAAATTTGGTGTATGCTTCAAGTTTCTGAAAGGTGTAGAAAAAACGGGTGCAAAGAGGTTGCAGGTTCAAGTTGTTCCTGTTGATATGTTCTGCCTGAGCTGCAGGGGATGCAGGGTGACATTTTACAGAATCACAGAATCGCCTTGATTGGAAAAGATCATGGAGTCCAACCATGAACCC
>NW_010338168.1:0-6736 GCF_000700745.2 Antrostomus carolinensis
GCACCCCGGCCCCCCCAGAGCACGTAGGGCCGTTGTCAAATAAAAATCAATAAAATGCTAATTACACTGGGAAATCCTAATGGAACCGCCATTCCCCAACGCCTTGCCAGGGCGAATGGTGCCTGCCAGGGCTTTGGCCCCTCAGTGGTGGGTGGCAAAGGGCGGTTTTGAATAGAAAGAAATATGGCTTTTTGGGAACAAATAAAAACCAGGTTTACTTTTCTTTTTTTAAGGAAAGCAAAAGGCATGTACAGGAAATGGAAATTAGGATCCGTCTGGCGCTAAAAGTTGAGCGTGATGATTAGTGTTACAGGCAAGCACGTTTATGTTGACCCAGTATCTCTCACAGGTAGTGAAGATAACACTGGGGCCCTGTTGGAGTGAAGAGATGAAAAAACAACCCCAGTGTTCCTTAAATTTCAGTTTGATTAATATTTTTATGAGTTTTATCATGTTGGGGACCAGAGGCCTTGTAGACACAAGGAGAATAGGATGGGCAAGCACCAAAAAGCTTGCAGACCAAGTCAGGACAGTGACTGAAGTAGCTGAAGTCAGGAGTCTTGTTTCTTCTGGGCTTTTGAGGGACAGTAGACTGAGTCCAGCAGAGGCCCACACAGATGGCAACCTGCGCTGACCCTGGAGGTGGCCCTGCTCTGCGTAGAGGCCCCAAGGGTTATGCAGTGAGGGACAGCACAAGGACACCAGGAGGAGTACCCAAAGCTCTCAGTTTTGCTGAGGGTCCTTTAGTACTATGTGTGGACCTTTTGGTTGGGGAGCATTTGAACCCACCTCCCAAAGAAAAGGCAAGTGTGGAGGACGAGTGCTCGTGGTGTGCTGCCAGCTGCATCCTACCTGACCCATCATCTGCCTCTTTTCAGAAACACGAGTTCTTTGTGGACATGACCTGTGAAGGCTGCTCCAATGCGGTCACCCGTGTCCTGCACAGGCTGGGAGGTGAGTCGGTGCTGGGTGGGTGGCCAGCTCAGCGGAGCAATGCCAGCTCCGGGGCAGGATGTCAGTGCCCTGGGATTCTCAGTTTTGCAAGGGTAGTGCTGTAGGTAAAATCTGAAAGTATCTGGTTGGAAACCTCTGCTCCTCTGCTCTTAGCCTGCTGCCTAGTCAGTAAGGAGTTGCTGATTGTTCGCAGGACTCGTGTGACCCTTGGAGAAATGTCAAGGAAGGGAAGAGCTGCTGTGGCGGCAGGTGGCTCTGAATCACCAGGGCCTCATCCTGAACCCTCTGGGAACCACACTGGTAGACCCCAGCTCAGGCTGCCAGAAGGAAGGGAGGTGGATGTCCTGCCAGGCGTTGTTCCCAAGGACGCCTGGGGTAGCTGTGGTGCTTCCCTAGATGTGTCATCAGCAGTCACAGAGAAGAGCTGCTGAGCAGAGTATTTGGTGGTTGCCTGCCCAGCCTGTTTTTAATACCACCTGGAAAATTACAACCTGTGCCTCTTTTGTGCTGGGATTACCAAGAGAGAAGGATCTGACCCGCACTCACCAGTTGTGAGGACCTGTCATCCTGCTCCCCTGTCCTCACCGAGTGAGAACCGCTTTCAGTCACCAGGGTAAAGGCCTTGCAACTTCTTCAAGGCCCTGTTACTAGGCTGTGGTGATCCCACTTCCTTGTGTGTGCTTGTCAGCACCTCCATCACTCTTCAACATGCTGGCTGGTATCAGCCTCACATGATGACATGGCAAAGCTCTCAAAGCTGATACATACCTAAAAGTTTTGTGAAAATATATGGCTGGATAGAGACTTCGTGTCCAGTTCCTTTCACTGGGCTGAGAGTGGCTTACCCTTATTAGCCATTGGGAAATCCACATGGGAAAGTGTCTTTTCCCTCCTTCCTACTTACAGCTGTTAGCTGGTACCACCACTGAGGAAACCTGTCCTGACCGTGTCCTAACTCCTTCTCTAACTCCCTCATTAGTGCTTATCCATGCTAAACCACAGCACAGGCTGAGCTGGTTGGAGGTTATAGTGGTTAGTTTAAACTCAATTCATTCTGGTTATTGTGTGAGTGATTGTGTTGATCCAAGGTGGGCTGAGCAGATTAAAGCAGTTGAGAAACTGTGGGGCCCAGTGCAGATCTATAGATCTGGCTGCCTTCATACCATTGCTGGCAGGACACCAGCTTGGTTTTGCTGGCTGGTGGTGGCATCAGGGTTTGCTGGCAGGAGGCACATATACATTTGACTGATGATCTTGGGAGCACAAAGATGTGAAGGTGAGCTTTCCCCATGCTCACACCATTTGACTACTTCTAGCTCTGCAATTTTTTTTTCCTTTCCTCATAGGTGTCCAGTTTGATATTGACCTGCCCAACAAGAAGGTGTGCATTGACTCGGAGCACAATGTTGACACCCTCTTGGAAACCCTAAAGAAGACTGGAAAGAATGCTTCCTACCTAGGGGAGAAGTCTGCGCAATAGCCTTGCCGGGTGTGAGGAGGCTAGGTATATACCAGCTGTATGAAATGCTGAAGAGAGAGATCTGAGCTTGTTCCAGCTTTCCCAGTAAAACAGGCTGCTTCCTGGGAAACACAAAGTAGGAAAGACTTGCAGGTCCAGCTTCAGGAAACCCCTGATATTGGAGAAGCAGCAGGAGCACATACAGCCAGCACCATTTCTGTGTGGGACCCCTTAGCTGCTCTGCAAAGCCCGTGTGATCCCAGCCATGGTTGTAGTGGAGAGGTAGAACACATCCTCTGTGCTCTTCCCAGGTGAACCTAGAGTTTGGCAGCACATATAATGCATGAAAACAAATCCCAAAGACATTCACCAGCTGACCAGAGAGAGTGGTGGCCCCCAACAATACCAGGGAGGGTGATGGGACACAAAGACCCCCATAGATACGTGTTGCAGGGGGTTGGTTGGTAGCACAAGGACCTCCAACATTTGATTCTGTTGATATTGCTTTTAATACTCCACTAAATTTGAGGATGGAAAAAGAGCAGCACCCTGCTACCCTCATGGACTTCAAATGCTGGGCTTCAGAATAGCTCCCAGTGCACGCAGCCCCTGGCTAACTGTACATCTATCCCAAAGGCAACCTGATTCTTGCAGCCTGTCAGTTTTCCTACAGTCCCAGCACTCTGAGGACATGTAGAAAAATCTCTTTCCTGACTGTGAAATGTTTTTGCAGACAGAGTTTCACTGCAGTAGGAAATAATGAAGTGGGAGGAGAGGGCTGCCTGCTCACTGCATGTCCTTTAGTGTCCAAGATTATTATATTGCCATCTCCTAAGAGCTTGTTTCGGTCAGTGGAGCTTTCTAATCCAATGAGACTGTTTTAAAATAGTCTCGTTTTATCATCATAAATACCCAGCACAGATGCACTGAAACCAGTCCATGCTGATTTAATTCCCAGTCAGTAAATTAAATCAGGGATTTACACCAGCAGGATGATACAAGAAAGAGTGGAGCTGATACTGATGTGTATGTGTGCAATAGATCTGCATTGTTTTAATACACTGACTTAACAGAAGAGATTTTAAATCTGCAATTTGAGCAAGCTCTTAATACTTCTTAGAAATTGTTTAAAATCATGGCTTTAATCAAATAACATTGCTATTTAAAACAGAGAGAAAAACAGGCTCTGAATTCATTGCTGCCTCAAATAGTTTTCAGCTCATAGCATTGATTGCAAGAGCTGTTTTCAACTTGCAGGGACTTGTGGACTATGTCTCAAATGCCTCCACAAGTTAACCATTACAGCAAGGTCAGCCTCCAATACTGTGGATGTGTCCCTTGTTTTCCCTGGCCCTGTGTTCTTACCACTTTTCTTCTATTACATCAAGGCAGCTAGAAAGTCAATTCAGCTGGCTGACCTGGCAGAACATTTCTCTTGATGCTTTTGTTTTCCTATTGGATTTTAACTGAAGCTATTTCACTTACCCAAGGATTGCAATATCCAAAACAAAGGAGAAGGTTGGACGGACTGCCCTTGCTAGTCGTGTGCTGCTAGATAGCTTCAGCTGTCATGGGAAAAAAAAAACACTAAATTTAAGTTTCACAGCACATTTCCCTCCACAGGGAATATGTTCAGAGGTTCATCTGTAGAAGGAGGGAGGGAGGGAAATTGCAAATCATTGTCACGGAACTCAGGTGGATGGTTTTCCTTTGGCTTGTGACCGGCAGAGGGCATCTTTGTATAACATTATCTCCTCTGTACCTTGGTATTTTTTCATTTTATTTATTTATTTTGCAGGAACTCAAACATGACTTCAGCAAAAAGATGGCTTAACTGTTTGCTTATCTCCCAACTTACTTTGTCATTTGACCTTTACTACCCTGCCAGAGGGCTGGCAGGAGGAGACAACTGCGTCTTGGGCTTTAAAAGTGGAGCAATCTAGTGGAGGAGGTTATATGCTGTTTCTAGTCCCACAGTAAATTGAGGTGCTGCTTCTACCTTACAGTGCATGTCTGTGTGTCTTGTGTGTCTTTGTACTGCTTTAAGTGGTTTTTCTGTAAAAGAAATGGCTCTGAGGGATGGGAAACTACCCATTACATGCAAGACACATCTCCCAGGAAATTACACCTGTCTGTAGAAGTTGACTGCAACTTCTACCTGAGGGACATGTCTCGGGAGAACTGAGATTGAATGTCACTTAGTTTCAGGGGATCTGTATCTTGGCAGATGTCTTGCTCTGTGTCTTGGCAGATGTCTTTCCATCACAGAACAGACAAAATTCCATTTGGGATGCAAGTGCTGGGAAGAAGGGACTTTTGCAGCCCCTGTAAGTCAAGGATAACCAAGTGTCCTTTTGAGCTAGATGGGGCCACAAGGCAGAAGTCACTGGACTCCAGCAAGGTGATTGAGCTCACAGACCAGCCAAATTGCAAGGAGAAGCAGGGAACACAGACTCAGCCTAGGTTTAGTACAGTGCTTTTTAGGGCACTGCATGGCCGTATAAATCCGAGGCATCATTCTGGGTCCAGCTCAAGACACCTGTATCAGTCCCTTCCTCTGGCAGTTGTTCCTCTTGCCCCTTTCCCTGCCCATCTACAAAATTTCAACCAAAGAGGTAATAGCACCATGGGGCCCTGATGCTGGGCAGGATCCCCAGATGCTGCACACACCCAGAGACACAGTAGAAGAATGCCTGCAATGAGAAATGCAGAAGGGATGGAAGAAGGAGAGAGGTGTGGGAGTCTCTCCAAGATCTCTTATTCCTCAGCCCAGTGACCAGTGTTTATGCTGTTGATTTGCCCAGTTCCCATCCAGTTAATTTGGGTTTTCAGATCACTGAAAGGATTGCATGTGTCCAGCCCAGTCTGCTTTCTCTCATTTCACTTGTGGGGTGTTCTCCACGCCTGCCAGTCACACATGACTTGTTCTACACAAAGGAAAAACAACTAAAATTTGAAGGAAAATATTACTCTATATTTAATAGATTTTTCTCACTTGTACATTGAGATTACTTCTGACATAGTTGCAATTTATTTTTTCCTAGAGGGGTTTAGTATATCCAGGTCCTTCTTTACGGTTGATCTAAAGTACATTTAATTGCTCTAGATGCACTTGCAGGGGGTGGAGACACTTCAAGGATCACGTTGCAGACACTTTTTACTACTTTTTAATTTAAGGGAAGCTAAAGGATGGAAATCTAACATCACTGCATTATTTCCTTGCATTAAAATCTCCCAGTGGCAGGAAGTTTCCAGAGCCAAGGCCCAGAACTGCAGCCTGTTTCTGCTTTGTACCCTTGCACTGAGATGCACACAGCATGACACCTTCAGGGTCCTGGTGAGCCAGTGAATCCCTTTCCCTAGTCCCTGCCTTGCTAGTCTGAGCTGGTGTTTGCCAATGTTAGTTATTATTTGTTGCTTTCAGCTTCCTCCCGGGCATGGCCAGTGCATCCACCAGCATCTGGTTGCCCAGTGGCTCTGCCCTGGTGGCAGTGGGCTGGGGGAGGATGTGTGCTGTGGGTTTGGCGTGGAGGTGGATGGCACGTGGTGGCACAGCTGGCCTCAGGGCCAGCAGTCCTTGTGGTGCTTGCTCTCTGCTGAACTGGCAGGCAGGACTGGCAGTGTTGTCTCTACAGAGGATATCTCCCAGTCTGTCTTGCTGTAAACCAGGCTGCTTGTCCTTGCTGTCTGGGCTGCAATTTGTGCTATCCACACTCCCCCAGCTGCTCTGCACCCCTCTCCCTGCTCTGCTAAACCATCTGTTTTGGTTAAACTCTGCTTATCTCTGAGCCAGACAAGGAAAGGTTTCTACCCACAACCAGCCAGGAGGTTTGTGGAGATACCTGAAGTCTCAGCACCCATCTGCAGGGCTGCAGTTTCCTCTGCCATTCAGCATGGATGGAGGGGCTGGGTGCTGCTTTAAGCTCTTGCCTGCTGCAAAAAGGATGTTGCAGCTTTGGGTGGAAATCAGCTGCAATGGTGAGCTGTGGTCACCCTGAGCTGGCTGCAGAGTGTGGTGGGAATACACAGTGCCCAGAGGGGAGAGGAGCGACCCTTCACAGAGCCTGCCCGGAGCTGGTCTCCATCCACCCAAGCAGTGATGTCCAGGCTGGGGGCTCTTCCTCTCCCACTGCCTGCCCTGGGATTTGAGAAAAGCCTCTCACTGTCCCTCACAGGGTGATCGTTACGCTAGGCTGCTGTGCTCTACGCTGCCATTAGTTTTTAATGACAACCCTGTGTCATTTACAGCCCCTATAATTGCCCTGTGTGGCAGGAGCTGGCCACAGCCACTTCCCTGGGGGGTCCCTGCCACTTTGCTTTTTG
>NW_010338168.1:6942-34928 GCF_000700745.2 Antrostomus carolinensis
CAGTGAAGAATTTCTTCCTAATATCTAATCTAAATCTCCCCTCTTTCAACTTAAAGCCATTTCCCCTTGTTTTGTCATTAACTGCCCTTATGAAAAATCCTTCCCCAGCTTTCTTGTAGCCCCTTCAGGTACTGGGAGGCCGCTATAAGATCTCCCTGGAGCCTTCTCTTTTCCAGGCTGAACAGCCCCAACTCTTTCAGCCTGTCCTCATAGGAGAGGTGTGTGTGTGTATGTGGAGGCTTTCATACCTGATGGCTCATGGCATTGGATGTCCTGCTTCTCACTCAGTGTCCCAGAGCTCAGGGAACAGAAGGGTGCCAAGTCTGCACAGGCCACCTCTGGTGCCAGACCCTGAGGATGCTGATGGGAGTGAGCAGGTGGGAAAGCACCAAGGGCTCTGGTGAGCCCTGCTTCAGCCTCCCTTCAGTGGCCCCAGTGCTCAGGTGCTCCCATCACATCCCTCTTTCTTTCCCCTGCCCCTGTGGGGAAGGGAGCTGCTAGGGTGGGTGTCTTCTCCAGCAGAGAGGAGGGAAGTGCTGTGATGGTCACTAACTCCAGCACTCCAGGCACATTTTGGGAAAATACCAAAGAACCAGGATGACTCCTATTAGAGCAGGGCCATGGAGGAATGACAGCCAAGCTGCTGCTTGTTTTCTCCACCAGCATCGTGTGTGCTCCTCCATCAACCTTGCAGGCTTATCAGGGGAACAGGGCGTTTCAGCCAGACCAGGCAATCTGCAGAACGCTCTCTTTCTGCCTGCCTTCCTTTCCTCTGGATAAGATAAGGCGTTTGGGGAAGATGACCTGCTGGTCCTGCCTCCAGGACAGTGAGCGCAGGAGGCTCTGCAGCAGTGCTCCTGGAGCAGTGGCTCTGCAGGAGACCGGGGTACCTCCAAAAAGGCCACCTCTCCCACAAACGTGCAGCCAGAGCTGAGTAATGACACCCTGTGACAGTCCCTGCTTCAGTGTGTGGGCTGGGTTTGGGCTGAATACAGCTGGGCTTGGGAAGTTAAGGAAGGATGGTCAAGTCTGAAGAGAGCAGCAGACCTGCAGGGTGGCTTTCTGAGAGGCCTATGGAAAAGCTGAAGGAGAAAAACCAACTGCTTCATACAGTCTAAAAGGACAAGACATTACCTAAGCAGTCTTTTTGCTCCACCACTGCCCATATTCAAGATCTTCAAAATCTTCATTCATTAAGTTGGCCTGAAATTGGCCCCCAGGTTGCATGTCATGGAGAGAGAGACCCCCAACAAGCCAGACGTGGTCATGATAATTTCCACAGGAAACTATACCAGACACTGAGGCTGTGAGGCCATTTTCAGACGAGGAAATGCTCAGTTTGCAATGCAAACAGGAAAGGGTGGCACTTGGAAAAGGAGCTTTCCTGTACCACAGACACCCTGATGCTGCAGGACGAGCAGCTGGTGAGGTGCAATTCGGTGCACTGCCATCCACAAAGATGTTCTCCAGCAGCAGGAGTTCACTTCTGGTTTCTTTACAAAGTTCTCAGTCCAGCTCCAGCTGAACTGTGAGAGTCCACGAACTGCCTCTAACTGTGGCACCAGTAAGAACTGGTCAAACCCAGAGGGACAGGCTTTAAAAATTCTTTTGTTTCCCCTACGTCAAAATTCTCTTTGCTTTTCCCCTCCCTGTGGTGTTTCCAACAGAAGGCATTTGCTTTTCTCACCCACCTCGTTGCATTTGCAGCATTGCCCTTCTTGTAGTGCTGCTGTGCTTCTGGGTGTCATTTTTCACCCAGTGTTACCTTCCCCTGCTTTTTAAGCCAAAATCTGATTTCAGGGGGAAAAATCTACAGCCTCCAAAGCCCAGTCCTTTATCCACAAAAGAAAAAGCTGCCTTGGTTATCCCAGAGCCGCCTTAAACACCACTTGGCTTTTCAGTGCTTTCTAATTATCAGATGACAGGCAGGGGATGATTTTAGCCAAAGGAGCAGTTGTACTCAGTTGAACCACCCAGTAAATAAGAGAATTTCCAAAATAGCACCTCAGGCTGCAGAAAGCAGACAAGGAACAGGAGATCCCCCGTGGTGCCTGCAAATGGTGATCCCTGATGGCTTGGAGAAGTAAATTGCTGTGAAATTTCAGGGTGGGAAAGAAGGGTTCAGTTTGCAACAATCTCAGAAATTCCACTCTCATGGCATGGCTGGGTGTTAAGACTGTTACACGGGGGATTCATTACCAAAAAGATGGGGCTTTTCTAGTCTTACTTTGTTTTTAAATGTTTGCTTTAAGAAACCATCTGCCTCAGGCTTCTGCCTGCTCCCAGCCCAGGCACGGCAGTAGCAGAGCTGGGAGCTGGATGAGCACACTGACTGATGTTTGACTTGCAGGCAGGATCAAACTGCCATGTTCTCGGGGTCAAGGCTCCCATCTGCAATGACTCTCTGACAAGCTGCTCTTTGAGCTAGAGCCATGCAGACAGACCTAAAGGTCCCCATTGCACTGAACTGGGTGTCCACAGTCATGAGCATCACCCTAAGTGGTCGTACATCTCTGCTGATGGAGGCCACGCATGATGAAACAGGCAGAAAACGTGAAACAGGCAGATAATGTGAACCCTTGGAGGGACTGAAGCTCCAAAACTGGCTCAAAAAATCTTGATTGTCCCTCTGGACTAAATGTGCTGATCTTAGGTCTTTTCAGTAAGGTCTACAGAGATCCAATCTTCCCTGTCATGAAGACACAGCCAGGCTGCGGCCGCTCTGTGATGGGTGATGCACTCAGCTGTCCTGATTGCTGCATTGACATGCAGAGCAACCCAAAGGCCTTTGCTGGTCCCACTCCCCAGTCAATACACACAGATTCCCTGTGTGACCATCACAGGCAACTTTCCACACTGCAGCTTCCAAAGCACACGGGGACCTGACGGACCTCACCACCCTGCTCCAAAACTGTGGCAGTGTAAATAGGAAAAAAAAACCAAACAAAAAAACAAACAAACAGAAAACAGGCTTAATTAAGGACTTCGAGAGCAGGAAATGTGTACATGTGCGCTAGCCAGAGCACAAATATTTTCTTTCAGAGCTGCTTTCTCCAACTGTTCAGCAAGGTGACCAAGGCTGGATTACAGAGTGAGGGTAGCAAATGGTTCCCGGCCCCTCCGGAAGGCAGTGGCCACAGGGCACTGCTGTTCCAACATCCTTCCCTGGTGCTCCAGCCTTTGGCTTTAGCCTCCTGCAGTATATACTGGAGCTATTCAACCATTTGGCTAAGCAGATGGGGAGGGAGAGAAAACAAAGTCAAATGAGAGGGAGAAAGGCAGCTTTTGTGCTGCCTCTGTTTGTAAAAGACAGCCCAAATCCCTTTTGGACTAAGGTTTAATTTATTGGACTCTGGAGAGCTGAGGTTCATGGCCCCTCAGCTGCTGCACGTGGTGGCTTTTTGGAGCAGTGATAGGGAACGGGTAGGGAACCATCTCATGAGTGAGGAGCTCCCTCGGAGGGGCTGTAGGATACATGGGTAGCCCCTGGCTGCTCTGGGGAGAGCAGATCTGCTCTGTGATTGTTCTGCTACATGGACCTGTCCCAGGCCACCTGGAAGGGACCAACTGAAACTGGTCTGTGTAGGCAGGAGCTTTCAGCCTGGCTCTTCCTGCTATTGTCCCTCTGCTCATCATGCTTGTTCCTGAGCACCTCCCAAAAGACTGCTGGGTGCTACATAGCTGGGTTCTGGTTTCCTCTTCACAAGTCCAGGCCAGTGGGTTGCTTTGCTGTCACTGGGGCAGGGCGCAGCCAGAAGAGAGATGGTCCAGCATTTCAGAGTTCTCCACAGTTCCCAGCTGGCATGAAATTCCCAGGGCAGGACCAACTCTTTCAGCCCATCTGCTGCAAAAATATTAAAACAAACACAGCTCATTCCCTCGTGAATGAAAAGAAATGCTTGAATACAGCAGGAAAAAAAAACTGTGTCCAAGTACCCTCCTGCCCCATTTCAGATGAACCAAATTCCTCCCCTCCAAAGCTCCTGCTCGGCAGTGGGCAGAGCTTGGCCCACAGAAACCAACGTCAGCAGGGTGCACAATGCCCAGCAATCACAACAGGGGCCGCTGGCTTAGTCTGTTGTGCACAGCTTTAAAAAAACCCAACCCACACAGCTATTGTCAGGGTGATCCCACCGATTGCATCAGAAGTCTGCATGGGACATGGGGCTGTCTCCAGGGCAGGCAGGGCTCGGTGGGGGGTTCCTGGGGTGCTGCCTGCTCTGGACAGCATTGTAGGGAGCAGCCCTGGTGTCCCTGGAGATGGCTCTCCTGGATTTGGCAGACAAGCCATACTGCAGGTTTGTGCTGCTCTGCTGACCTACAAAGGGAGCCTACGGTCCTTTGGCTTTTGCCTTGCCTTTGTGTCTCAGCTGAGCTGGTGGGGGTTTGTTCTTCATATCATCCCTGCAAAGGCATGGGGCAAAGAGCTTAGGGTCTCCTAATGATGGAGAAAACCCCAATGCATCTATATTTCCTTTATTTTTTCCTCCCCTGCTTCCCCTGCCTCTGACCAGCACTAAATGCTTGTGCTCTCGCAGGAGCAGCCAGCAAAGCAGGCGGCTCGGTGGGAACGATCCAATTTCCAGGGCAACCAGGACAGGACTGAGTCCAGAGCGTCCTGGACTCACAGTGCTGCTCTTATTTCTCCACGGTTTCCTCTCCATTTGCTTTCTTAATTCAGCCTGTCCTTTGCCAGGGCAAAAGCCAAAAAAGCGGAGATGTGGCACATCCAGAGCCCTCCCCACTGGCTTTACAACTCCTGGGGGATTTTTAGCTTTCCAGTTTCAGGAGCAGACCTCCAAGCATGCACTGCCCTGAGGTCAAAATATGTCAAAGTATGGTCAAAGCAAGAGCATAAGAGCATAGGAAGCCAAGAGGCCAGCTCTGTCTCTTTAAAGGCTCTGCGCTGAGCTGTTGGCTCCTCACCAAGGGTCCATCTGCTGAAGACAGGGATGTCTGTCCCCAGATAAGGGTCACCATCCTTTGCCACTAGCACTGGCCACCTAGGGCCACATCCACCATGAATCTGTTGGCAACAGCTGAACCAATGATTCCTGGTGTAGCCAGAGGATAACCAGAAACATGGTGCACCTCACCAACCATCTCAGCTGAGTGTCTCCAAGTCCCTCCTGTTGCCCACTTGCTTCCCTCCTCCCTGACAGAGCCAGTCTGTCCACAGCTTCTCTAAACAGAATGCCAGTGGACCAGGGGGTGCTCAGCTGCATGCCAGGAAGCTCAGCAGAGAGGCTGTGTCAGCAAGAAGCCAGCAAACCTTCTCCATGAGCTGCCCAGAGCTGCAACAAACAGCAGGAGCTGGGATAGATGGGAAGAGCCACTTTGAGGCAAAGGGAGCTGGGCACAAACTGCTCTTTGCCATGGAAAACAATAGACCCAGCCCAAAGCAACCCAGTGCAGGACGGTTTTAAAATTCATCCCTAGAGCAGGATAATGCAGAAAACCTCCAGCTGTTATTTCCAGATTTACAATCCCAACAGAGGAGCTGCCAATTCCTGCTAAAGAAACAAACTTCTTTGTGTGTGTGTGTGTGTGTTTGTGTGCATAAAAATTAAAGCCAGGCGTTGCTCCCCACGCCTGGCACGGTCTCTCTGTCCTCTGCCTGGGCATGGGGGAGTGGGGAGGGAAAGTGTCCCTGTCCCACACTGAATGGGCCCTCCCAGGTTTGCAGAGCAGAGCTGAAGCCTCACTCCCCAACACCTCACCTGGGACCACGCTCCAGATGCAGCCACCGATAGGTGCAAAAAAGGGGCTGGGAGAGAAAATCTTGTTGCCTGTTAGTCCCACCTTTCCTTTCTTCCACAGAGCTCCAGCAAAGTCCTTTGCACTTTCTGATTCCACTGAAAAAGGTTGAACAAGGAGGGATTTGGGGAGGGGACAGAGAAAGAGATGTTCTTTCCCATCCAGCCTTTCACCCCCGCTTTCCATCCAGAAGCAGCACAGATTCCCTCAGCAGCACTCACCATTTTTAATTCTTTGGAGGATGAACAGAGTAGGTGACCAAACCCTGAGCAAGGTGACATCATTGTCAGTCTGGGCACCCCTCAGACAGCGAGGACCTTTGCTCTTTAGAGTTAACTGTGGGCAGAGGAGCAGGAAAGGTAGCACTCACTATTTTTAATTCCTTGGAGGATGAACAGTGTAGGTGACCAAACCCTGAGCGAGATGACATCAGTGTCGGTCTGGGCACCCCTCAGACAGTGAGGACCTTCTCTCTTCAGAGTTAACTGTGGGCAGAGGAGCAGGAAAGGAGCTTTTGGGCACATGAGGGAGCCAAGTCCCTCGCCTGCTGCAGGGATGCTCTTGCTGTGTCAACCTCTGTGCATCAGAGAAGGCAATAGCTGAACATCCCCACAGCAGGTATGGTGTGAGCTGTCTGGATCCAGCCCAGTGACCATCAATAACCCCAAAGCACAAACCCCAAAGGTCTCCCTCCTTTTTTGCAGCTGGGTATCTCCAGAGAGGCCCAGACAATTCCCTGCACCACCCCACTCATTGAGAAAGGTGCTGTTTCCTTAATTTCCCAGTTCCCACCTTTTCCCCACCACATGAAGAACAGAATTTTCTAAAAGATTCATGCCATTAAAAATCCACTCCATTAATCTTGTTAATCAATCCTGGGTGAGCAAGCTCCCTGGGGTGGTGTGGGCAGGAGAGAGGAAATTAAAGGGCTGGGGGAGAGACATCACCAATGCTCATGTCTCACCTCTATAATTTGCTGGTTGCTCTTTGGAGATACCTGATACGATTAATGTTTGTTACCAGTCTCAGCATCACAGAGGAGAGTCCAGGGGCCTCTCCCCTGAGCTCCCATTATGGGGAAGAATTTTTTCCATCAGTTTTTCCCATAAAAGAAAAGCTTAAAAGGGAGTTCTCCAAATCTGATGGGTTTTTTTTTTAACTGTGGTTCTGGTCCCTCCATCTCCTTAAACAGCTGTTGATAACAGACGCAGGGCATAGAGCACGGGGAAATGCTGCTAATTTTAGTAGAAGGTCCTGAGGGAGGGACCAAGCTTTGGGCCAGGAGCAGGATGGAAAGTCACAGCTCTCACTCAGGGCCCTGCATGACCCTGCTATTTCAGGGCTGACCACATCCCACCTTGCCCCAAGCCCACAGAGATGGTGCAGCATCAGCCCCAAGCCTTCCCACAGCCCAGCTATTCCTGCCCACAGTGCTGCTCCTGCCAAACCCTGCCCAAACTGGGTGGCGGTTTTTGAAGGGAAGTAAACAAGTTTCAGGGCTAATTTGAGATCCCCAGAACTCATCACACTGCAGCAATGTCAGACAAGGTATTTTCTGCATATACCCTCATATGGCAGCTGTATTTTCATCCAGCTAAGGCAGGTTGTGTCCTCTTAGGTTTCTTTTACTCTCTGATCAATGAAATTCCAGATGAAACAAATGATTCCTCCACTGACTGGCCCTTGCAAGGAGCAGAATATTTATGCATGGCCATAAAGATCTGAATTGCTCAAGGTAGGAAGATTTTAAGGGACTTGAACTCCCCAGGGTAAAATCTAGTCTGGGCAGGGGAGATGATAGGGGCTTAAAGTGCACTTGGGGATGATCTGGAGGGAGCCAGCAAGCAGACGTGGTAGGGAGGTCAGTGCTTTTGCTGTTGATGTTGGCCTGGAGCAGTTGTGTTTGTAAATCACAGAGTCATCAGGTGCTAAAGTCCTCAAGTGGTTGTCAGCACTGCCCCTACCAGCCCAACCTACCCTGTCCCACTGCCCCTCACCTGGCTGCTTCATGGCACGGATGGCTCAGTCTCCCCAGACATCCCTCTCCAAAGCCTTGCTGTCAAAAATAATTTCCTACTGTCTCCCCTATTTCTTCTTTGCCAACTTCTAAGCCTACCTGTGACTGGCTTTTCCCTCTGTACAGGATCCTCCCAAATAGATATTTCCAAAATCAATCCTATTTTGTCTCCTTTAAGGGACACCCTGTTTATGGAGCCTCCTGAATCCGGCAGCCTGGTTCCTTCATCTGGTACATCTCAAGCCAGGGCTTGTTCTGAAGCGAGTTCAGCTCATGCAGAAAGTGTCAGAGCAATAGATTGAAAAAATGTGGATTGTCAGGGTGGATACGTGCAGGCTCAGCTGGGGGTGGCCCGAGCATGCCGGGCACCCCAGACACCCCCATGCTGCGCCCTGCCCGCTGTGCTGGAATGCAGCCACAGCTCCAGCATGGTCTGATTCCCATCCAGGGATGCTGGAATAGCTGGTCTGTGAGCAGTGCTAGAGGGGACATGGACTCTTGAGATCCCTCTGCACAGCATGAAGCTGCATTTCCTGGCTTATGGAACAGCAGGACAGTGGGGCTGTAGGGCTGGCAGGGGATGGGGACAGTGCTGGGAGCACCAAGCCATACACAGACTGAATTACTGCGGGGCAGGGCTGGCCGGGAGCGGGGAGTATTTTGATAGGGTCTTGCCAGCAATGATGGTTAATAGGAGGACAATAAAGTCCTGTTCTTCAGCCTCCATGGGGAACTGCAAAACTTTCCAGACTTTAAAGAGCAGCCCAGCCTCCTTGTCACCAGCGTGCCTTGCCCTCCCCAAGACCATCTTTCCCTGCTCCTCTTCACCTCCAGCAGTGCACAAGCCTGGGGCAAAGGCAGCCATCATTTGAAGCCCATGTTCTCAGCCACCATGCTCCTGCAAGGCAGCAAATTATGCTGAGGACAACACCAAACCCTGCTGCCTGCTTTGCCTCAGCCGTGATCCCGATCCATGGTACATCTGTCCCTTCCCCACTCAGCCCCACTGAGCACTCACCAGTCTGCCCACTACATCATGTCCCTGGTGGGACAGCTGCCTAAATGGGCTTCCAGCAAATCACCAAGGAGCTCCCAGCAAAGATACGGCCCAGGAAAACCACTGCTTTCACTCCCAAGGTGTAAGGTTGTGGGGCTGATAAAACTAAATTAAAAGGGCTCTGATTATCAGTGATTGTGGAGTATGTAGCCAATTCATCTGAAAACTGAGTTTTTCTAAGAGGACCTCACACTCATGACCCAAAAAAGCAGAAGCAGCTGGGCCCAGAAAGCCTTGTGAACCCTGGCATTTGCCTTTTGGATCTTTTCCTTGACCGTGGTTATTGCCACTGCTTTCCAGATGGTGTTTGGATGTTCTGGAGCTGGCACAGCTTCACCTGGGTACTCCCATCAAGGCTGCCTTTTAGGAGAGACTTCTAGGCTGTTTTTCCATGCAAAAAAGCTGCCACTGCAGCCCAGGAGCTTCCCTCTCCCCGCATGTCCCAGGGGCTCAAAGGTGAATTCCTGTTTATTTCCTTAAGCAGCTCTATTCATAGCTCTCAAAAGCTGCCAAGCCGCATCTGTCAGGCCCAAGAGGACTCCAAAGTGCATCTTAGGTAAACACCAGGAGCAAGGTGGGACTGCCCCGAGTTAGCGGCACTTCTCCCCTGGAAGCTTTAAGGCATCTTCTGCAAGTCATAGGCATGTCTCCAACGCAAAGTGCCAAGCAAAGGAGAAGCCAGGCTGAGACACCAGACTGTAATTCAGCCACTCAACATCCCTGCTTTCAGGATTAATACAGAACAGTCTCCTGCAGCAAGGGAGAAGTCCTTTTAGGAAAGACAACAAGGTCCTTTGGATATTGGAGGTATTGGACTGGGACCAAACTCAGCCAGGCTGGATATGCCCAGACCACACATGGCAGCTTCAAAGCATCCAAAGACCTGTCCCATCTGCTGGTGCCCAGTGTGGCGGCTCCAGGTAGCTCTGTGGAGACTCTGCCACAGGGTGGGGGACTGTGGCCAGAGGGTTTGTATGTACCACCAGCTCTGGGTGTAGCTGGGACAGGCACAGCTGCGTTGTGCAGACCTAGTGCCCATAAGAGGCATCCAGGAGAGTGTAGGGGTAGCCATGGTGTGCAGAGCTCCCTGCTTGCACCATGTCTGAGGAAGGTGATGGATTCTTTTTTCCCCTGCTTCTTTGGGCTCACTTTGGTTGCAGGGAGGACCTTCTCTGAAGCCTCCAGCCCCACAAGTTTCCAAGTGAATGAGATGGTCATTGCAGGGGTAGTTTGAAAGAGGTGGGGGAGAGATCCCTCCCATGGGGCATGGGAATTTCCTTCTACCAGAGACCCCAGGAGACAGCTGTGAGAGCCCATGCACACCATGGAAAGAACAAGCCATCCCACAGCAAGCGTGTCCTGCCTCCTGGCTCCACAGCCTGCTCCCAGGTCATGACTCACTGCAGAGCCATGCACAGCTGGATTTCCACTCCCTGCCCCACAGGCCTCTGGTTTACAGCTGAAAATCTGCAATGACATCCACTGCTTCTTCTTCATCTTCTTCTGGCAGTCAGCACCCCATTTTCCTGCATTGTCCCATTGAACCTGCTCACCTCCAGTCCCTCTGCAGGGCACTGAGGCTCAGGTTCTCCCGATCCAGGTATTGGAAGAGACCTTGGCTGGGTTCAATCTGTTGCATCTGGACCAGGCATCAATCCTACTGCTGAGTGCAAGGAGAGTCCCATCCCACCATGGAGAAGTCCCTGCCCCATATAAGACAAAGAGCCACCCTCGGGCAAGTTCCCAAGGCCATTTGGGTTCATCTTGCCCTGTGCAGATGGTCCTGCCAGTGACCAAACATCTGCTTAGTGCAACTCCAGAGAGCACAACCTTTCTGCCTCAGATCTGCTTCTGAAATGGAAAAAACCAGAAACCCTCCCGCAGGACCTGCTGACACACTCGCAGACAGCAGGAGAGCTGGGACATTCCTGGGATAAGCAGATTCCTGTCTGCTCTGCACTTACTCATCTCACTCCCCTTTTTCTGAGCTGGGTGCTGGGTTCCCACCACAGCAGCCGCTGCCTTTCCCTGCTCTGCTCTGTGCCTGTGAGGAGCTCAGCCTCCAGCCACACACCCAGTGATGAAGACTTAGTAAATGACATTCCCGCAGTGGTTCCAGGGCATCCTGTTTATTTATGTGCACTTTGGGTTCATTGTTTTGCAGGAGCATCCACCAGTGATTAATGCAGAAACATCCTCTCCAGAAAAACTCATGAGAGAATCTCTCCCAGAGCAGAGAGATAGAAAGGCTCCTTAGATTGACAGCTTTGTGAGTAGGAGACAGCAGGATTATTAATCCTTACTTGTATCACTTCCACTAAGCTGCTCACTCGCATTTCTCTCCTTCTCTTGCAGCAGAATTGTTCCCCTCTTGGAGAGCAGTGGGGTTTTCTCAACTGCACCAGCCCAGATCTGCCCAACTGAGCTTAAAATGGGATGAAGAAATTTGGATTTTGAACTGAGGTTAGCTGGAGTTCAAACCTCAGCCCTGCAAACCTCTTGGCTTTGCTGTCAACTGAGCTTCAGCCTCGAGGGGTCTTGTCCTGTTTGCTGTTTCCATCAGAGTTGGTGTGGTCACTTGAGCTGGAAGCGAGTGCCTGGAGCCCTGGGGTGCATCAGCTGTGCCCAAACCACCCTACTGGGACATGGTCGGAGAGCCCGAGTGGGTCCTGCAGGGTCAGCAGCACTGCGAGGGCACCCAGGGCTGATGAGACCCCTTGGGCAATCTCCTGCCCATCCAGTGCCTCAGATGGCACAAGATGACCTTCTAAGCATGTGTGAGGTCCAGTTTTCCTCCTGGTAGCCTGACACCCAAATCTCCTCTTTGACAACCCCACTAAGCCTTTTAAGTGCGGAGAAGAACTTTCAGGACTTCCTTTGCAAGCTCTCAGTCATTTCTGGAGCTTCTTAAAGCTGCTGAGATTAAAGAGTCACCCAGTTCCTCCATGCTCTTGTTTCCCTCTCTGTGCGATTCCCCTCCGTCCCACTGCTGACACCACACACCCAGGCCTGGCAGCGTGCCCCTCACGAGATGCAGGACCTGACTGTCCCCAGCATGTGCACAGAGGACCATGAGGACCCCTCACTCCCACCCACCTGGGGCTCACCAGCATGAGCTCAAGGGCCACTTCCAGATGTGACTGCATCATTGCAGCAGGCTGCTTTTTGCTTTCACGCAAAGCCAGGGTTTAAGCCGCCACGTATATAAAGAAATCCCTCTTATAATTATTGTCCTGGCACTGTCATTTGTCTAAGCCCTTAGAAAAGGGCTTAGCTTCAGGCTACAGTGAAGACCACTAAGCAATTGCCACGTTGTCAGTGAGAGAAGACGTGGTTTCTTTTCTCTTCTTTTTTTTTTTTCCCTCCCTAAAATTTTTTCCAGATGTCTTTTTTTTTTCCCTCAGGAGAAGTACCAGCAGCTGTGCAACTTCAATGCGAGCCGTGACTAATCCAGCGCAGAGAGCATTCAACAGGAGCACTCAACTCCTTGAGGTGTGAATCGAGCAAATGAAAATTTAACTCAGGGGACATGTGACCTCCAGAGCCAAAGTGGACCTGCAAGTGGCACTGAGCTGCACATGGGAGCTGTGAACACTTGTGGTGGGAGAAGATGCTCCAAATGCCACAGGTGTTAGAAGGATCCATGGGGTCTTAGACACCATCACAAAGCTGGCCTCCACATGGACCCAAGAGGTTCGAGTGAAGTATTTATGGATGTCTTCATGAGTGATATCAACATCCACATATCAGCACCCAGGGGTGGCTTTTGAGTGGTGTGTAGCCAAGTAATGAGTGAAGAAGACTTTGTTCTCTTGTTCTTTGCTGCCAGCATCCCGAGCTGCCTGATCACAGAGGCTGATCATCTCACTGGGCAGTAATGATGGTTTCTCATGGCCCCCTCCCCTATTTGCCCCCTCCCCTTTCCCTTTCTGTTTTATTTTTTGTTTCTTGTTGGCCATATGGATGTTTAGTCTTACATCTGCTTCTTTCACATGCAGCAGAAGTGCCACGAGGCCGGATGAGGAGTGGGCTGATAAAGAATCACAAATCATGAAGAGCAGGGAGCCAGCACAGCCTGGCAGGTTGTGACAGGCCAGTTCCTATGTTGACATCTAAATCCTCGGCAACATCAGTGAGAAGAGTTAAGCACCCAGATCAGTGTCTCAGTTCCTCTCAAAGATAATGTGTAATCATGAGGAGGGAACCCAAACCCCAGGCAGCCAAGACAAAACATGATGTTGCATTTTGTTATGGTCTTGGGTGTCCTTCACTCAGCATCTGCAATCAGAGTGCTGGTGCCCAGATGACTTGTCCTCAGTCCTGCTGGCTACAAGCCACCATCTTTCCAGCAGCCCCTGGAGAGCAACCTTGTGTTGCCCTGGACAGGGTGGTTGGTGCCACAGGTGGATCACAAGCTGCAAAGAGCTGGACTATCTACAGGGCTCAGGACAGCCCTGTGTGTCATGGAGACACTCTTCAGGGACACCCAAATTCAAGCAATATGACAGCCTCTTTGTTGGTTTTACTTTGAGATGCAGTGCCATGGCCATGCTGGTGCATAAAGGGGTGCTGTCTGCTTCTGCCAGAGGAACAGATGAACCTTAAATCCTTGCAGTTATGGTGGGATGGAAGGAGAGAGGAGCTAAGTTTTCACCCTGAGCATAGAGAGGAACACCTGGGAAAAGTGAACTCCAAACAGCTTTGCCTGTCTGGCTGCCTCTGGCTGGGCAGCTGCTCCAGCTGAGTTATGATCTGTAAGGTCAAAAGACTTAGTGATGTCTGAAGGAACCATTGGATTCAACTGACCGGCAATTTTGTCCATGGGTTCTGCTCAATTGGTCCAGATCTGCTGGACAATAACCACAGCAGAGAGACCAGTCTGCTGAGGGTCACATCTACCAGCCCAGCATTTCTCTGCTTACTTGGAACATATTTCAGACATGTCCTAACTCTCCATATTCTCTGGATCATTCTTTTCTCTCCCTCCCCACAAGGCAGTCCCAGATGGTAGCAGTGTTAGGAGAGAGGATGGAGGTGTGAGGACTCTCTTGCCTTCCTCTGTATCCCCCTGAGGATGGGAAATACCAGCTCAGGGACTGAACTACCCTGTTGTGAAATGAGAGCATTTAATATTAACATTAATATTAACATTAACATTAAAACATTAACATTAACATAACCATTAAATGCAGTAGGCCAAGGTGCTAGAAGATGCACAAACCAAGCAGAGAGGTGCTGTTCCTCCTTGCTCCCCCATGCTGTCAGTCTGAGAGAGCCAGAGAGCTGACAAATTCATCGCAACAGTGCCAGCAGCTGCTGTGACAATGACTGTGCTGGGAAGGTCGCACTGGGAGCTGATCTGTCCCTGCGAGATACGAGAGACCCCCTTGATCTCCAGCCCTGCTTGATTTCTCTGGTCTAACCCTTTGGCCCCAGTCTGTGCCTCAGCTCGTGTCTTTCGGGCGGGTGGGACTGCCCACTGGGGAGAGAGGGAGAGGAAGAGACTGATTTGGAAAGATATCGAGGAGGAGGAGGAGGAGGAGAGGCAGCAGGAAACCCAGCCCACCCTTTGGCTTCCTCCTGCCTCCTTCTAAAACCTGCAGATTCCTCCAGCCTGTCCAAGCGCCTGAAGTTTTCTCAGCCCTGCTGCCGGGACTGCGAGGTATGGCCCGAGCCCTTCGTGTTTGCCTTTGCTCTGCTCTTTCTCCTGGCATGGGGGTCCCCATAGCTCTATCTGTGGGGGTCCCTGGCCTGGGAGCTGCTCTCCCAACCCATGGGGTGCATCCAGTGCTCAGCAATGCATCACTTGGGGTCCCACAGCATCCACCTTCCTATCCTGAGTGATGCATTTAGAGACCTCTCCTGACTTCTCTTTCTGCTTTTTGCAGCATCTCCGCTCCTAAACTGAGTCTGTCACTGTATTTCACCGCCCGATTTACCGATTACCAGCTTTAACACTTTGGTGACATCTGACTGTAAAGGTTTAACCTGCCCTAATTTTTCTCTCTCCTCCCTTTTCCCCCTCTGGGTTTTTAGTTTTGGGGTATTTCCTTAGGGGAGATGTGTGAGACCAATGTCTGGGCACATCAAACCAACCTGCAGAGCACATCAGACCTAGTTACAAACCAGTCCCCGTTACACCCAGCCTGAGGTGCACTGGCAGGGGATGTTTTACTCACCAGAATATCTAGAGGAAGAACAAAAGAGCCGTTGACTTCATCTCAGCTGCTTTTTTTTTTTCAGTGCAGCCGCTCTTATTTCTCCTAAAAAAAAAAGAAAAGACACTCGGCTTTTTGTTCCAAGCAAACTTTGAAACCATTTCAAGTCCCGCTGCCTTGGTTTGCTGAACTCCAGCTGATAACTGTTAGAGAGATGGAGGTTGCAGGAGAGGAGGAACAAAGCTCCTCGGGTTCCTTTTTAGTTTTAAGAACTTGGGTTCAGTCAGGCACAATTTTAGGTCCACGCAGAATTACTGAGGACTTGTTTCCTTTAAAGGCAGCCGCTGTCCTTTCCGTCCTGGTGACATGCGTGGCATCTAACATGGTTCTTTGTGTCCCTCCTCTAAGAAAGCTCCACTCATTGCATCCAGTCAAGAAAAGGAAACTTAAGGGGTTGGGGGCTGAATTCCCACCCAAACTGGAAGGCAATAGTTTCAAATTGGAGTGAAATCAGGAGCACCGGGAAGGTCACCAGTGCTTCCAGCACTCGGTTACTACCAACTTGAAACAGCCCAAAAACTCAGCAACCCTCCAAAAGGACAGGAGTAAATCGCAGCCGTTCGTTAGGGTCGATCAGGAGAGTTTTAAGTGGAAATAAAAGGCTGTCGCGTTCTGCGCAGCGGTTAAAGCCAAGCCATTGTCTGCCACATAGGCAGGAGCAGGGATGCGGGCGGTGTTGGGAGGGGGAAGAGGAGAAATAAACTTTTCAAACTTTTTTTCAAGCCCCTCCTTCCACAACCCTCTGCTCTTCCATGACTCAGCCCCAGAGGAATGTCGGCTCCCATGGAAACCCTTTCTGGGTCCTCTGGTCGGAGGGATGTCGGGGCTGTTATCGCTGGAGCAGCTGTGGCAAGGCAAGCCGAGGGAATGCTTTGAAGATGGTTTGCATTTTTGCAGAATATTTAGGGGATAGTTTCTTCTCTCTCTCTCCTTTGTGGACTTGTGTGAGATCAGTTTGCTGTACCCCCCGCCCCCGAGAGCCAGAGGGACCGCTGGCACCTGGCACAGAAGAAGCCAGGCTGCTTTTGGCACTGCCCCATGTCCAGTCCAAACAAAAGAAAAAGCTCAGGCAGGACAGTAAAATGCTGTATCGCTTCCCCTTCCAACTGAGGTCTGCCAAGAGCTCATCCCTGAACCATTGCTTGCAGCCCAGGTCTTATCCATACCCTTTTCTTGGTACTAATTTAATTGTTTCCCATTATGGGTGCAATTTGCCACCCAGACAGCTATGACAGCTTCAAGCCTGCACACAACTATGGCAGCAGATGGGCTCTTGCCCTGATATCAATAAGCCCTGTAAGATCTGGAGCACTTATAAGTGCAATCAGAGCTGCTTAATCAACCCCCTGCATGGGGAATGGGTTAATTCAGTGCTGTGGTGTAGACATGTCTCTAGTGACTCTTCATGGACAGATGTGGTAGATAGATTTCTTTTTTCCTGTGTTTTACTGGGAGTGTGTAAGGGTGTGCATGAGCTAAAGGGAATTTCACTTCCATCTAAATGTAGCTTGGTTTTCTGAGCCTGCACACTGCGTGCAAAGGGACTGTGAAGGCGGCAGGAGCCAGGCTGGCTTCTCCCAAACCCTCTGCTCCTGTCCTGCTCCCCTGGGACCCAGGGCAGCTGCAGCACAGCTGGGACACGCAGGGACCTGTTCAGCAGAGAGCTTTATGGGGACTCAGGAAAACAACGCTGGCTTCAAACCAAATTTTTAACCCAGGAGTGGCCAACTGAGTAAAGCTCAGAGGGTCTCGCTTGCATGGCCAGGTCAGGGCCAGACATTGGGGTCACAGTCCTCGTACTGCACCTCTATGGTGGCCGCACTTGGTCACCCATCTGCATCTTGAAAACTGTGGCCCATGGTTGGGTGTGGTTTGTAGGCAGAAGTTTTTCCAGGCCAGTCCTTTCTTTACATTCAGTCTGAGGTGCTGGGACATGTCAGACCCTGCAGAGCCTTGGAAGAGCAATGAGCAAACAGAGGGTGGGTGCAGCAGACCCTGCCTCTGAGGCTGGCTGGCTCCCAGCTGCCTCCCACAGGGCCAGGCTGGGGGGCAGGTGGGGAGATGAGATGTGGAAGGGTTTTTGCCCAAGGATTACCCACCCAAACCCTCCCAACATGGTTAGCTAGAGGTGTAGGCAGCTGGGGTTATCCCAGTGGCCTCAGGGAGGAGCCCTCAAAGTGGCCAGGCAAAGACTCCTCCCCACGCTAACGTGGCATCCCAAAGGGCTTATGTAACCCTGGCCAGGGCCAGCACCACATGGGCCATGCTCTACCATACATGGAGCTTCCTCTGGAGCCTGCACCCACCTGGCCCTTGTCCTCCTCCAGAGATAACAGGGACCAAAAAGACCTCAGGGGCACAAACTCTCCTTTGTGCATCACTGTGGAGTGTTTTCCCCAGTAGAAGAAACTTATGGTGCTACAGGATTGAGGGGAAGGAGGTAAAGAGTTTGCCACAGTAGCCTGCTTTGAATTTATGGAGGTGCTGAGGGTCAGTCTCAGAGCTCTCTCCACCCCATGGCTCTCCTGTTAGCAGCACGGCTGTAAAACACCCCGAGCAGCCTGCACTGCAAGACAACCAGGGCCACACCAGAAAGGGAGCCCACGAGGCTGTGTTTACACAGCGACTGGGAATTGACTTAGGACACAAGTGGGGTCAAGCATTAGGAAGGCAGGGCAGGCCATGAGGCCTGCAGCCCATGGGTGCCAGGTGCTCTCCTCCATCCCCAGCAGCCAGGAGGTCAGGCTGCGGAGGGGATGGTGACCATGGAGGCTTCTCTAATTTTATATTCAGCAGCCCTCTCTATGCCCAGGATGTGCTGGTTTCCAGTATGTCTTGCAAAGTGCTGTTGATTCCTTTACGATACAGAAGGGTATGAGTCCCTGCTTGCTAAAATCTCTTTCCCAGCTGTTTTCCTCTGTCCAAAATCACCTCCTGCTGCACCCCATTGCTCTGCCCCTCACACTGCCCTCTGCCCTCCATGGGGCTCTCACAGAGCAGTACCAGGCATTCCCAGTGCAGGACCACTGGCAGGGATCCCCCCGAGCCCCTCTGGCTGGGGGATGGATGCTGAGCTCATGGTATGGTCCAACTACCAGCTCCAGAGCATCTTCTTGGACAGCAGGACCGTGGTAGGTCCACAGGGAGGGAGACTTGCACCAGTGACTTGCACCATGGGCCAGGCTCTTCTGCTGGAGCAGCTCTGCGTGCAGGGCTCCTGAGCTGTTATTTCAGGGCTTTTGGCCACCAGGCATTTAGAAAAGACCATGGCTTTGCAAAACAGCCAGGGGCTCACAGATGCTGCAATGTCCTCTGTGCACAGGCTCTGCCTCCAGGAGGATGTTGTTTTTCAAATAAACTTGTTTTCCCATCTCCGGCGTGAGACAGCTCTGCAGAGCTTGTTTGCTCAGACTCTTTCGAGCTCCTTCTTCCTCCAAACACAACACTGGCAGCTCTGACTGTCTGCTGGCTCCTAGCAAGCATGTAATTCCCTGACCCCAGCTTGCTGCATGCCCAGACTTTCAAATTCAGGGTTTTTGGGGGCTTGGGGAAATAATCTAAGAGGGCCTTGGTCTGGGGTTGGTTTCTTCTTAATGCCATCTTCCACATGTACACCCAGTGCCCTCTGCTCCGGGCTGGGCACTGCTGTGTTTCTGCCCAACGAGCATCACTGAACCTCAGAGCATCTTCCAAAGCAAACAAGCCCCTTGGGAGAAGCCCAAAAGGAGCCTTTACAAGCCAGAGGATAGCAGAAAGGGAGAAGATGGCCAGATTCACCAGTACTTTTCCACCTCCCCCCCTCCAACCCACCCCTCCAGAAGTGAAGAACCAGTGATCTCTCCTGGCAGATGCTGGCAGAGCTCAGCAGCCTCCAGAGCAAATAAAGGCGAGGGGAAGGGACAGCGTGTACCGAGCGGGAGAGGAGGGAGCTGCTCAGCTGCAGCCTCACCAGAGCAAAGGGGGTCAGCCCCTTCCACCCGCAGCCCCTCTGCCCACAGATCCTCCATCCCACCCCACAGCCATCCCCACCACCCCATGCTCCCAGCCCTCCGGCGTCCCTGGGAAGCTGCCCCCCATGCCCTGACACTTATTTTGCACAGGCACCCAGCCAGGGTGAGGCTTTGAGATTGGAAGGGAGGGTTTCAGCCTCTGCGTGGCCAAAGGTTGGACATGAGGAAGCACAGCCTGGCCCAGCTGCTGCCCCAGCAGCACAGTGTTGGCACAGTTTTCATAGAATCATAGAATCATGGCATGGTCTGGGTTGGAAGGGACCTTAAAGATCATCCAGTTCCAACCCCCCCTGCCATCAGCAGGGACACCTTCCACTAGACCAGGTTGCTCAAAGCCTCATCCAACCTGGCCTTGAACACTTCCAGGGAGGAGCATCCACAGCTTCTCTGGGCAACCTGGGACAGTGTCTGACCACCCTCACAGGAAAGAATTTCTTCCTAATGTCTAATCTAAACCTACCCTCTTCCAGCTTGAAGCCATTAATTTATACCCAGAGAGATGCTGTGCATGGGGAAGATGTGTGGGCAAATTAGATATCCATCCATGCTCACTGGGAGAGAAGAAGACACCGTGTCCATCACTGTCCCAGGGAGCCAGTGGGCTGCAATGCCCCGGCCATGCAGGTGGAGTGAGCGGAAGGGAATCAGCGGAAGCCTTGGCAGGGGGACAAGTCCCCTGGCTGGCAGCAGACAAACGGGGGGTGTTTTGCTCTCCTGGCAGGCGGAAGGGAGCGGGCAGCCCTCGCTGTCACGAGCGGGATGCCACCAGCATATTAAGCAGCCAGCTGAGCTCCTCTCTGCCCTCACACAGAGGGGCTCAAACCTGCCAAACAGGAACTGGGGGGGACAAGGACAGGGCGATTTCACCAGCTGCGCTCTCCTGGCTCACATCGTGGCCGGTGTTAGCTGGGCTGCCTGGCTCACTCATCCTACAGAGTCCCTGCAACAGCCCAAAATGGAGAGGGTCCAAAGGGCTCATCCTCCTGGAGTTCATCTCCTGGCAGGACACAACCCCAAAGTGTCCTGGATCCCTCAAAGTTTAAGGACTTTCAGGTTGGAGCTGAATAAGAAAAAACCTATAGCAAAGAGCTCAACATTTGAGGGTGCTGGGGATGTGGGACTTGTCCCTGATATACCCCTAGAAATGTCTGTGTCCATGTGGGAAAGGGTTTTCTACAGGATTTAATTCTCAAGTGCCCCATCTCACTGTCTTTCTTTTCTCTCTTTCCTTCCTCCACTTTCATTTTTCATCTGATTACCAACTAGAATGGTAGAGAGTTTCATTGCTTGTAGCTGGGGCTCATATCAGGGGTTTTTAACATGAGAAATGGGATTTTAGGTCTAACAAACTTCTGTGAAGGAAAGAGGAGCTGCTATTTTGACTGCAATTTTTCGAAAGGCATCCACGAAAGCAACAGAAATCTAAACCCCATCCCATTTTAAAAGAATTTGTCTTGGAAAATCAAAAGAATTTGTCTTGGAAACATGATTTGGCTTAAGGTTTTGGCTAGAGAAACCAGCATGTGGGGCTGTAATATTGAACAGACAAGGCAGGAAACGAAGAAAATGCCCTTTTCTCGGTGTCTGAGTGCCAGCCATGAGCTCAGCCCGGAGCCGAGCGGCACGCAGTTGCCTCCTTCCTCATCCCTCCTTTTCCTCTCCTTTATTCAGGGCTTGCTGAAAGATGAGGGCCTGGATTTTTTTCCTTCTCTGCCTGGCAGGCAAAGCCCTGGCAGCTCCGGTAAGTACAGGAGACAACAGAACCTCTCTGCTGTTGGGGTTGTCCATCTGATGGGGATTTTTTAATATAATGAATAAACCCCTGAGAGATGGGGGGCAGTGGGGGAACAGGAAACCTGAGGGTAGCCCTGTTGCCCTGCCCTGGTGGGTCACCTCCCTTGGGACTGTTTTCCCCATGGACCCAGCTCATGGTCCTTTTCCCCTGCAGCAGGAGGCTCTGCCTGATGAGACAGAGGTCATCGAAGACCCCACCACAGAGGTAGGTGACTCTGCTCCTCCTTGTCACACATCCCTTGCAGCACCCACTGTCCTGGGAAGAGCATCTCCAAAGCTCGAGAGAGCAGGGGCAATGGGGGGAGGGGGGGAGGTCAGGAATGGGGTTCAGGTCTTTTTGCACCTCTACTAGACACACCGACCTTTTTTGCAGGAGCCGGTGGGGGCCAACCCCGTCCAGGTGGAGGTGGGAGAGTTTGAGGAACCCACAGAAGATGTAGAGGAGATTGTTGCAGAGAGTAAGTCACTTCTCCCCTGCCCTCCAGCAGGCAGAGACACCATCCCTTCCCTGGGGTGGGGAAACTTTAGCCACCCCAATGAGGGATTTCCTTGGGAAGGGTTGTAGCACAAGGATAATGCCAACCTAGATGCACACTAAAAAGCAAGAGGTACATAACCCAAGTGCTAACGTGGGCTTCTGGAGACCTTTATATCTTCCCAGTGCAGGGCAAGGTGCTTGAGGCTGTCCCTGGTGAAGTCTTTGTCTTCCCTCTGTGCTGAGATGCTCGGGCAGCTCGTGGGAGGTGAGGATGGGGCAGGCTCTGACTTTGCTCCCTGTCCTCTCCCAGACCCCTGCCAGAACCACCACTGCAAGCACGGCAAGGTGTGCGAGGTGGATGACAACAACTCACCCATGTGTGTGTGCCAAGATCCCTCCAGCTGCCCAGCCACCGCCGGTGTCTTCGAGAAGGTGAGGACAGAAGCTGCTTGATGGACCAGAGTAGGGAGGGACCTCACATGGGACATTGCCAGGGATGGTGGAGGAGACAGTCAGGGTCAGAGTGGCAGGTCACCAAGAAGCTATTATCCACTCCAGAAAACAAGTTAAACATCTTGTTTGGAGGCTCTCCCTGCCGACCCCACTGCAGGGCTGGGCTTCACTGTCCCTCACGCAGCATCTCCTCGTCCTGTGCAGGTCTGCGGCACTGACAACAAGACCTATGACTCCTCCTGCCATTTCTTTGCCACCAAGTGCACCTTGGAGGGAACCAAGAAGGGACACAAGCTGCACCTGGACTACATTGGGCCTTGCAAATGTAAGTGCAGCTGTTCCCTTAGACAAGGGGACCCCTAACCTGAGCAGAAGCCCCCTTGCCCATGGGCTGAGGGAGAGCAAAGGTCCAGGCAGATGCAGGGGTGAGGTGGGAGGGTGTTGGGGCTGCATGTCCAGGAGCTGTGCTGACCACCATGTGTGGCTTCCAGTCATTCCTGCCTGCCTGGACACAGAGCTGACCGAGTTCCCCCTGCGCATGCGGGACTGGCTCAAGAACGTGCTGATCACCCTGTACGAGCGCGATGAGGACAACAACCTGCTGACCGAGAAGCAGAAGCTCAAGGTGAGGGGTTGGGGAGGGAACCTGGGAGTTCACCTTGCCAACGGAGCCCAGCACATATGGGAAGCCCATCCAGAATGACCTGTGGGCATCCCACATAAAGCCTTTCCAGGGGTCAACCCTTGCACCCCATTCCTGGGCTGACAAGGTCTCCTTGGCCTCTCCTATGACAGGTGAAGAAGATCCACGAGAACGAGAAGCGCCTGGAGGCTGGTGACCACACCGTGGAGCTGCTGGCCCGTGACTTTGAGAAGAACTACAACATGTACATCTTCCCTGTGCACTGGCAGTTTGGGCAGCTGGACCAGCACCCCATCGACGGGTGAGTGTCTGCAGAGCAGGACAGAGACCCCTTCCTGCACGAAGACAGGGTGATTTGGTGGCAGAAGGTGTCAACCTGGAGATGTGACACAAGGGGGTGGCTGGTGGCAGAAGCACAGGTGAACCCCTGTGGAGGGACAACCCCTGCACACATCTGGCAGGGGCTGGGGCAAACCATGCTGGGGTTGAGGCAGTTTTACTTTCTGCAAACAGCAAATCTGCAGAAAGAGGGGCCTCCTCCAGCCCCAGCTGCTCCCACCTCCCTTGTGTTGAGTTTGTGTCTTCTCAGATTTATTGTCGCATGATAGTTCCCTAAAATATCTTAGTCCAAAGGCCTCAGGGTAACTTCAGCAGCTGAAATAGCAGCTGCTGGCTTAGCTGTGAGCTGGAGATGGGCGTGAGAGCAATCACATAGACACATGGGGTGGGGACAGCCAGGGGGGACCCCCAGCTGCTGGCTATTTTGTGACTAGCACAGGCAGCTGCAAAAGCAGACACCAGTCCTTGACCTTCGTGACACTCAGTGGAAGATGCTGGGAGGGCACTGGGACAGCAGTCAAACCAGATGGAGAGCTAGGCCAGCATCTTGCCCTGCGCCGGCCCCTGCACCCAGCAGAACATCTCCCCTCCCACAGAAGGGTGGTGGGCAGCGCGTTAACCATGTGGTCACCTCGGCAGGTACCTGTCCCACACTGAGCTGGCCCCACTCCGTGCCCCTCTCATCCCCATGGAGCACTGCACCACCCGCTTCTTCGAGGCTTGCGACCTGGACAACGACAAGTACATCGCCCTGGAGGAGTGGGCCAGCTGCTTTGGCATTAAGGAGCGTAAGTACTGAGTGGGGAAGGAATGGGGGTGGAGGGGACACCAAAAAGCACCCCCAAAGCCCCCACTCAGGCTGAAACAGTGCATTTGGGGTCCAGGCTGCCCAGAGAGGTTGTGGAGTCTCCTTCTCTGGAGATATTCAAAACCCACCTAGATGCCATCCTGTGCAACATGCTTGAGATGTACCTGCTTTGACAAGGGGGTTGGACTAGATGATCTCCAGAGGTCCCTTCCAACCCCCACCATTCTGTGATTCTGTGATTACAGCCAGTCCTGGGGAAGGAAAAGCAGGGGAGAGTAGGGAGGGAGGATCACAGGAGCAGTGGGAGCCTGGGAGCATCTGGGTCTGGGACAGCATCCGCCTCCTAACCTCGTCTCTCTCTTTTCCTTCCACAGAGGACATAGACAAGGATCTTGTGATCTAAACCCCCAGCTTCCTTCTCTGCTGCCAACTTTGTCTTGTTTCAACCTTCCCACTTCCTTCAGTTTTTAAACGGCTTTTGTTTTGTTTTTTTTTTCCCTGGGAACAAGGTGCTAATATAGATCTAAATATAAGTAGTAACGGTGCTAAGAGAAATAACAGTCCTCCTTCATAGCCTCATCTATTACCACTAGATTACTCACTCGGCTGTTTCCACAAGCTCTTACCAGCCCTTTCTCTCTGACATGTCTTTACCATTGACTGACCCTGTTCCTGGCCTAAATATCCGCTCCATCTTGGTATCCGCTCTCGGATGGACTTCTCTTAACTTCTTACTAACAGCAGGTTCTTGGACACGTCAGCGTAGATGCAAAGACCTCTCAGCTGATCCACCACCCCCAGTTACAGATCGCCAGCGAGGGAAGGCAGAGCCAGAGGATGTAGGAGGATTGGGCTTTTTGAGCAGAGCAGCTGTTGGTGACATTGTGGTCACCCAGCTTATGGTAGGGGGGATGAAGAGGGGTGAGAAAGACATAGAGTGGCAGGATTTCAGGTTTTGTTTTCCCCTTTTTTGTTTTCCCCTTTTCCAGGGCTTGAATTTAACAACCATTGAGCACAAAAAAAAAAGGGGGGGGGGGGGGCTAATCAAAGAAATGAATAGGAAAGCACACAAAAGTTAAAACAGATAAAATGAATACATCCCATCCTGTAAAATCCCCTCAAAAAATAAAGGTTTGAAAGTGCGACGTGCTTTACCATTACTCAGTGACCGTACTGCTGTCGTGTTTTCTGTGCTGCGAAGGGAGATGGGGCGCGATCGCCTGTTCCCCGGGAGCGCGTGGGGCTGACCTTACTGTTGCAATTCTGCTGGAGCAGAGATAAAGCTCTTGGCTCTCCCCAAATCACCGTGCCCTTGATGAGCACCTCCAACCTCTGCCTTGGTTGTGCTGAAATTCCAGCCCTGATCTCCCAGGGAAGCTGTGTCAGGTTCAGAAGGGACATTTCTGCTGGGAAAGAAGCCACACGCTCGAGGGAAAGGCTGTGATATTTTTTTTCCTGTTGTGGATTTTGGGGTTTAAGAGATGGGTGGGAGGGAAGAGAGAAGGTATTTGGATTTTACTTTATGGAGAGAGTCCTGACAGGAGCGAAGGGATGGTTAAGTCTCACAGGCTGAGAACTCTTTTTTTTTTTTTACCTCTGAACGTTCCCTGTGCCTTTTATTATTAAACTTCTGCCACAGTGTGAGCAACCTAATGAGTCTCTGTAATAAAAAAATACTGATTTGAAACACTGATAATAAATGAGCTTGCAGTGTTCCTCTGTTTGATCCCATCCCCATGAGGGTGGTTGCATATGCATCACCAACTCCACACAAGCATTCAGGGTGTCACACAAACACCCCAGCACCAGGGAAAGGTCTGGGCCAGAGTGAGCTGAGGTGTTTCTGTCAGGCACAACCTGTCACCTCACTGTAAAGGGGCTGGTTGGGGGACACCAGGTGGGTGATGCATGGGCAGGTGTAGCTGGAGAGATGAAGGCAGAGAGGGTCACTGCAGCAGCCAGCACAGACACTCCCATGGCTCTAAGGCCCTTGCTTTCATGAGCAATAAAATCCTTGGGAAAGGCCAAAAGGCACAACAGTAAAAAATAAACATTGCCATTTGCCTGAGCTAAAAATATCCATGCTGCAAGAGCTCAGGTTAAGCTGTGGTCCCCCTGTCACCAGCCCCTTGTTGATGTGCTGGGCTCCAGACACAGCTCTGGGGCAGCTCCTGCGCAGGTGGCTCCCACTGCAGAGCCCTGGGCACGTCCCATGGGGACCGTCACTTTGCAGGTGCTTTGCCAAACTGAGCACAGCGGGAGAGCCGTTGTCCTGAGGACTAAGTGAAGGTTTTTCACCCCTGCCTTGAACCTCAGGGCTCATTCCACCTGGCCATGCTGCTTCCTGGAGCTGTTAGCCAGAGAGGGGTTTCTCAATGGAGAGACAGCGAATGCTTCCCCACCTCGGGGGCTGCCACTGGGATGTGGCAGGCTTGGCAAAGTGAGGGACACAGCGAGGGACACTGCTACCCATGACTCGCACCTGCAAGACCCAGCTGGCAGCAGCAGCCGTCAGCTGCCAAACAACCTCCCTGCCAGGAGAGCTGGTGCAAGAGGGTTTAGGCAGGGGGGAGAAGAGGAAGACAGGTGAGGACTGGAGGAGATCAGCCACCCTGTGAGAACCTGCTTGCCAGTCGCTCCCTCTCAGCCAGAAACTCCGCTCGTGCTCCTCCGCCAAGACACAGCCGTGTTCCTCCAGCTCCAGCCCTCCTGGCCAGCACTGCCAGACAGACTGAGGCAGCTTTGCTCCCATCCGAGGGAAGGCTTTTCAGCCCTCTTCTCCTCTGCCTTCCCCTCTTGGGCAGGAATTGGCTCTGAATCCCAGCAAGGTCAGGAAAGTCAGCAGGCTCCATCAGGAGAGCTGGTTATCACAGCTCAGGAAGGCAAAGGGATTCATCTCTAAGGCCATGTCCCATCCCAGGGGACCATACTCATGTTCCATCCCAGGTGAAGATATTCATGTCTCATCCCAGGGGTCCATCCTCATGTCCCATCCCAGGGGATGATATTCAAGTCCCAACAATCTGGCAGAGCCCAGAGGACCCAACTCAGGGCTATTAGAAGTGCAGCTGTCCTGGCTTTAACTGAACATCAAAGCCAGCTCAGGAGGTTGCAGCTGGGCCTCCCTTAACCCTTCAAAGGTCACAGCCTGAAATATCAAATCACTGGAATTTCACTGCCTTGGGGTAAATGCCATACATGGGGTTACATCAGGACTTGAGGAATAAGTTGGCCTTTTTAAACATTCCGACCTAGCCGGTCAGCAAGGGTGGAACAGAACAGCCCTTTCCCTGTTACAGCCGAAACGGAACCTTCCAGTGCCTGCACAGAAGTAAAGAAACTCGCCTGTACTTTCCAAGTGGAAATTCTCCCTGTGGTTAGTGCTGACTGAGGACACAGTCTGCAAACTTGGGAAAAAAAAAAATAAAGGAAATAGAAAAATAACAGAGAGCTCTGGATCTAAAAGCAGCCTGACACAAGCACAATGTGACCCCAGAGCTGCTGTAGAGGTGCTTAATTTTGCTGTTGTTATTCAGGGCAACACCACAGAGCAGTTGGGTGAGCATTGTCCTGCCTGCTTTCAACAGAGAAAAGAGGGGAAAGACAAAGATTTGTGTAGAGATCAGTGCTTTTCTGTCTGTTTTCCTGACCTTTAACTTTTACAAAAGATACAAACTGTGGTATAAATGCTGCATTAAGATTGGTGGCTTAAATATTCAAAATGCAAGTGATGCAAAAAGGTGACAAGCCAGGCTCACTGGGACTACTCCAGTCACATGCCTACTATAGACTGGACTCCAGGCTCAGCATCTGCAAGGTGTAGCTGTACCCAGAGATGCTTCTGCTTCAGCTAATGGTGCTACTGGAAACGCACTGGGTTAAACCCACCCCGATATTTCACATTTCATGCCTTATTAGCTAAAATCAGTTGTGCAAAGGAAGATCAAAGCACATAACTGAGGGCTTTGACCCATGTTCAGCTGGTTCATGGTAGTGGAGGTGACAGAGTCCCTGTTTCCAGTGGGTTTTTTTTGGAGTTATGCTCCCAGCAGTTAGGTATCTCTCCCAGCAGTTAAAGCACACCCAGATTTGCTGCTGATGGGGGAAATCTCACCATGACCTGCTGGGTGTGGCACAGGGTGGGTCCCACTGTGCTTGGTGGGGATGGTGTCAGGACCACCTCCATCCCTCCTGTATTGGGTTTGCATGGCAAGGTTTTGGTAGTGGGGGGGCATAGGGGTGCCTTCTGCGAGAGAAGCTGCCAGAAGCTTCCCCCCATGTCCGACACAGCCAATGCCAGTGGCAGGCTCTATTGAACTGCCTTTTGTCTCAACCCACAAGTTTGGGGTTTATTTTGTTCCATCTTATTTACTCCCCTCCCCATCCTGCTGAGGAGGGGGGTGATAACAGTG
>NW_010338168.1:34953-35234 GCF_000700745.2 Antrostomus carolinensis
CAACCAAGGTCACCCCACCACACCTCTGCTCTGCTCCAGCTTGTTGAGCAGCTCCTGAGCTGTCCACATCCACTGCAGAACCTTCTTTTAGCTTAAACCAGTCTATTTATTTCAAAAGGGGACAAACTCGGTGCAAACAAGCCCGACCTGCAGCCAAGGTAGGAAAACACTTCAGAGGCTGCATCTCCCTGCGGCCGGCCGGGGCGGGGAGAGCAGGGTGGAGGCGGACCCACCTCTGCCCCCCAAAAATTGTGAGAGGCACCTCCTCCTCCTCCACATCC
>NW_010338169.1:0-649 GCF_000700745.2 Antrostomus carolinensis
CACCGGCACCGCACCGGCACCGCACCGGCACTGGCTGCTCGTCCCAGGTTGTGCGGAGCATCAGGAGAGGAGATGGGGAGATGGAGAAGGAGAGATGGGGACAAAGGATGCGAGGGGAAAAACGGGAGAGGGGGGAAATGAGAGAGAGGATCAAAGATAAGGAGTGAGCGGGCAAGAAAGTGAGCAGGGAGTGTGTGAGAGAGAACAGAGAACGGGAACAAGAGAGAAAGAAAGTGTGAGTGGGCAGAGAGAGAGAAAGAGAGAGGGGGGGAAGAAGAAAGAGAGACTGAAAAGGGAGGAAGGAAGGAAAGAAGGAACAAATGAGAGAGGGGGGGAAAGAGAGAAAGGAAGGAAGAACAGAAGAGAGAAAGAGGGGAGGAAGGCAAGAGGGGAAGAAAGAATGAAAAAGAAAAAGAAAGAAAAAGGAAGAAAGAAAGAAGCAAGGAGAGAAAGAGAGTGAAAAGATGAAAGAAGGAAAAATGGAAAGGCAGAGAGAGAGAAAGAAGAAGAGAAGGAGTGCAGGAAGAGAGAAAGAGAGAAAGAGAGAAAGAGAGAAAGAGGGAAAGAAAGGAAGAAGGAAAGAAGGAGGAAAGAAGGAAAAAAAGAGAGAGGGGAGGAAAGAGACAAAAGAAGGAAGAAGGAAAGAAAG
>NW_010338169.1:677-4170 GCF_000700745.2 Antrostomus carolinensis
GAGGGAGACACGGATAGAAAGAAAGAAAGAAAGAGAAAGAAAGAGAAGAAAAGGCAAGAAGCAAGGAGAGAAAGAGAGAGAAAGGACAAAAGAAGGAAAGATGGAAAGAGAGAAAGAGAGCAAGAGAGAAAGGAGAGTAGAAGTGCAGGAAAAGAGAAAAAGAGTAAGAGAGGAAATAAGAAGGAGGAAAGAAAGAAAGAAGGAAAGAAGGAAGAGGAAAAGCTATGTCTTGGCAATGCACCAGTCACATCAGCCCAGCTCAGACCCACTGATGTTCACAGCTTTCTGCTTGTTCCCCAGTTTTGCACCTGCACTGGTGACCAACCCGGGCGAGGGCACTCACCGTTGGCTCCAGGGCTGACACCAACCCCACGCTTGTTTTCCAGGTGATGTTGTTGGGCTCAAGCAGGTTATCTCGGGCCAGCCCCACCTGCCCTAATGTGCCTTGTAAACACAAAAATTCAGTCACACAGTTTATTCACACACAGAAATCCATTCCACAGTGGTGTGAAAGATTGGCTTCTAGTACCTAGTTAATATGCTGTAGGCATGAAAACCTCATTAAAATCTGTTGCCTTTAAAATTTGCAGCATATATTTAATTTTCAATATTGAAAAGCAAGCAGAGTGACCTCGCTAGTTCAGCACTCCTCGTTGGGTGCATTTTGTCTGTTTTCCGTGGCTGCCCTTGCGTGTTCAGCCTGCACTTCAAAGAAATTATTCCTGCAGCACAAGGAGTTTCTCTCTGCATGGTTCACGGGGTTTCTGTTAATCTGGCACTCCCTTTTCCTAGGTGTTTTCACAAATTGTGGGCGTTTCAAGCAAGAGCTGCATTTTGTGTTTTGTATGAAAGCCCAGCATCCCTTTTTAACCTCTTTCACTCAAGCATTTTATTCAATTTGGTAAAATGGGTATTTGAAGTGATTTGGGCATCTCAATAGACTAATATTTATATTTATATAATATATAATTTATATAATCTTCCATTTATAAGGACATCAGTGGCCCCAAGTGCTTCCTGTTGGAAAGAGAGGCTTCCCAGTGACACCCCTACTAGCCACATCAGGCTGCTAGAGCTAATGCTAAAGGCTGTGGTACATGTGATAGAAAAGACCCTGAAAAAGTAATTTGGAGTAAACGTCAGATGTGTAGAGTCAAAGCAGAGGATTGAACCAGCAGAAAAGATGTCACCTATTAGCAAACTCCTCATTTGCTTAAAGCAAAGTACCCGTATCCTGATTTTCTAGAAAATCAGCTCAGGTTCTCTTTTTTGGAAGCCAAATCCACGTAAGGAACAGCTTTATTGAGTGTCTTGCATGAAGGTTGGAGGGAGATGTAGGTGGTCTGGTAGGATATCAGCCCCTCCTTGATTATTAATGTATTAATTAAAGGCACTGTTGCTACCCCACTCGCTTTTCCTTCCTCAAAGGAGAGTAGAAGAGAGCATGTTGGAGCAGAAACAAGTCCCACGAGCTGCAGCGTGGAGATTGAAGGTGACAGCGGACAGACGGACAGCGTTGGCAGTCACAGCCCAGGAGTGCAAATCGCAATGCTGAATTACAGAGAAGAGGTTGTAAATTGCTCACCAAAGGCCCGATCCTGAACTCCCCGCAGAGATATCAAAGTCGCTGGGAGTTTTCCGTGAGTAGGAAGTGGAGGAATGAGCTTCAAACATTTAGGCCCAGCTCCACATGGGTGGTCTATTATGCCTGGATGGATTCCCACTGGCTCCAGCAGCACTCCGAGGTAGTGAAAAGCCTCTTCCTAAAAGCACCCCATTGCAGAAGCAGGGCTCTAAGTGCTTCCTTTGAATGCTTACGAGGGACTCTGGTGGAAAGGTGAAGCCTGAGGCTCACCACAGCATTTAGCCTGATATGTTGATATTAATCTGCGTTCGAAAAACACACAGAGTTGGAGGAGGAAAGACTCCTGAACCCAGAGGAGTCCTGGCCTTTGATTTGCACTGTGAAAAACAAAACAGTCCAGCAATCAACAGCGGGCCAAGGGGAGAAAATGAGTTTGCATCTGCCCGGCTACATCTGTAACTAGTCAGAGAAGAGCATCCGAATTTGTTCCGCCTTTTGGTTGGCAAAGCAACAGTCAGCTCTGACGGTGGATGTGTATCGGTAGCATCCAAGCCAAGCAGATTAGAAACCAAATTCAAAAGCCATTCCTCCCTCCCGCCCCCTTCCCCGACACATTTTAAAATAAACCTCCATTTCATTGTTCCCATGACCCTTCCATCCCACTCCTCTCAGGAATGTCGGGACTCTCGATGTCCTCCCTCTTGTTGGGGTAATTGTCAAATACGTTAATTCTATAAATAATAAATCATGCAAACAAATAATTTACTGTCCTATTAAACACAAGCGAGAAGTTTGCTTTCTGAAAGCTGCCAGACCTGGAAGCCCATGTAAAGGCTGAATATTGCTTTATTCATGACTGGTTGATTTTAATCACAGACTGGTTTGGGTTGAAGGGACCTTTCAAGGCCATCCAGTCCAACCCCCCTGCAGCGAGCAGGGACATCTTCAACCACATCAGGTTGCTCAGAGCCCCATCCAACCTGGCCATGAACGTTTCCAGGGATGGGGCTTCTACCACCTCTCTGGGCAACTTGTGCCAGTGTCTCACCACCCTCATTGTAAAAGAATTCCTCCTTATATCTAGTCTAAATCTCCCATCTTTTAACTTAAACCCATCACCCCTTGTCCTAACAATATAAGTCCTATTTAAAAGTTTGTCCCCATCATTCTTATAGACCCTCTTTAAGTATTGAAAGGCCACAAGAAGGTCTCCCCGGAGCCTTCTCTTCTCCAGCTGAACAGCCCCAACTCTCTCAGCCTTTCCTCACAGCAGAGCTGCTCCAGCCCTCGCATCATTTTAATGGCCATACTCTGGATCTGCTCCGACAGGTCCGTGTCTTTCTTGTGCTGAGGGCTCCAGAGCTGGACGCAGCACTACAGCTGGGGTCTCACCAGAGAAGAGGGGACAAATAACTTCCTTCAAAAATGGAAAAAAACAATTTATTTGGGAGTTTATTTTATGAAAAATAGGGTGGGGTTTTTGTTCCCCCCCAGCTATAACACATGATGGAAAGACCGTGGTATTTCTACAACCCTGGAGGGCACTCTCATGACATTAATGACACGGAGCGTCCTTTTCTAGGTTGAATTTGAGAAAGATCGGTGACGCTGACGCAGATTTCGGGGTGCACCATCCCTCACATGGCTCACCCTGAACCCAGACGCCTGCCATCCCTTTGCTATGGGGGAACCATTTCACAGCTTGGAATCATCCCACCAACAGAGACCCTTGGAGAAGGGTGCCCAGACCCTCACGGGCACAGACTTTGTGTGCAGCAGCATCTTCCCTCAGCACACAGCACTCACATCAGCGCCATCCCTTAGGGTCTGGCTCCCTCACGGCCCTTACACAGCAGAATGGGGTCAGGGGGAGCACGGCCTTGGCCTTGGCCTTGGCCTTGGCCTTCT
>NW_010338170.1:0-12548 GCF_000700745.2 Antrostomus carolinensis
GACTGTCAAACACGTGACCATGAAGAAGATGAAAGGAGACAACGCGACACAATAAGGTACGAAAGGACACAGGAGACGGCAGTAGCAGCAGCAGAAGTTGACGTTAAGATCCACCGTGAGTCTCAGGAAGTGGTGAAACGTGAGGAGCCAGAAAGAAGGGATCGTCCCCGTGAGTGTGAAGCACCAGAGGATGAGAGGAGGGTTTGCGAACGAGAGAGGGAAGAGTCTGTGCGGGAGACGAGGATCGATCTCCAACGGGAGCTGGACCTGGAGGTGCAGATTGATGAGGATGAAGGACAAAGGCATGAGAGGAGCTTCTACCAAACCGTGGAAGTGGATAACAGAGACCTCTTCTCCCCAGAAGAGCAACCGTCCATCTCCGACATGAGGGTCCGTTATATCCCCGCTGAGCCTGATGTGCAGCCAGAGGTGCAGGTCCTCCCTCAGTCCTGCAACCCTGAGACCATTGCGTACTTAATCCACGTGATCCAGAACGTGAACAATCCTGAAGCTACCACCTACGAGATCATCTGCCACCAATCCCATGACCTGGGGAAGCCCATCTACGTGAAAAAGTGCTATATGTCACCCCAGCCACCAGCAGCCTCGTGTGACAAGAGCAACCAGCCAAAGTCACGACCCCAGAGGGATGAACAAGAAACAGAGGAGCCCAAACCACCAGTGCAAGAGGGCACACCAGCTTCTAGCTCGCAGGAAAACACAGGGGATCTGAAGGGGCCACAGGAGAGGTCTGAAACAGCGGTGAAGGAAAGGTCTCACCAGGCTTCTGCCGCTGAGCCAGATGCTGTTAAGGGTGCCTCTTGCCAAGCAAAGCCCAAGGAGGACAGAAGGGACAATTGGTGCTCCAAGATGCCTGACATGGAAGAGGAGGAACATCAGCCCCAGAGAGATGGATCAGAAACTGTCAATGAGCAGGTCCCACAGGGCCCCAAATCCAGCTGCCAGGTGAAGAGCTGTGAGGACAAAAGCTGCCCACCTCTGCCCCAGGCTCTGGAGTCACAAGAAGCTCATGAGCCAGGACAGCGAGCTGTCAAAGGGAGCCGCCAGCCACATCAAGAGGAGAAGACCAAGAGGAGCCCCCAGCAAGTGAGCGATGTCCAACCTCAACGGGAGGAGGAACCACGTCCTCACACCAAGCAGAGCCAGGGCCCCCCTGGCCCCCGGGTCTTGCAGAAGGCACTAAGCCGTCCTACCAGGAATGAAACAAAGGCATCTTAAGGGGAAATCCTCTCCCAGGAGCTGGTGGGGTTTCTCTAAGTCTCTTTGAAGATCACTTCTACTCTTTGCTTTCAGTTTAGGATGTTGGTGGTACAGAAGCGTTGGACACAAAAGGGTTAACAAGGTGCTCTGTGAAGGTGTTTGGGGTTTTTTCCATCTATCAAACCCTCAGCAGGTGGGTTTGCAGAGAGTTACCCCAGGATCTGCACCTTCTGCATGACATCTGTCCACCTGAATATCATATTTAGTCACTTTCCTGCTCTAATCGGATTCCTTGGGTCTGTCCTTTATGTCCCTGTCATCTCTTCTACCCTGTGGCACCACTGAGCTGCATCTCACTGCACTTCCATCTCCCCAGCCCCGTGACCAGCTCTCTTGTTGGCTTCTGCTGAACAACACACACAAGAACAATTAAAAATCCTATTCTGAGGCCTGAAGACCCTCAAAGCTGGGATAAAACACCCCCAAAAAACCCCAACTTTTGTAGATTCGATGCTTTTGGTGACACTTTTCTGCTCCCCTAAGAGCTGAGAAGAATCCCAGCTCCAGCATCACGGAGGCTTTGAAGCAGCTGAGTTGTGTGGTGGTTACTGCAGGGTAATGGTGGTGGGTGGGTCTCTTTCTTCTTCACGCTGATGTATTGCATGAAAAACCAAATCTGAATAAATCGCTGATGACTGCACTGACTGTTGTCATCCTTCATCCTCACATCTCATTTCTACAAAGTACCTGGTGGGTGGCTGTCCCAAGATGACACATTCTTCATCATCCCACTAAATCCAGATAGGGGCTGCTGAAAATCCCACCAAATCCTGCTTAGAACATGGCCAGGAACCCACATATCTCTCCAACTCTGGCCCTTGCTGCTGATCTGCATCATTTCAGTGGCTGCCATGGCAGCCCACACGCGCTGTGATCTGACACCCACGTGGGGACACGTGGATGTGCCTGTGCACTATGGGGACAAAGCCACCGCTGGGTAAGAGCCACCCAGACACTCATTTCCTAGACACAGGAACCTGTTTGCCTTTTCCTTTGGGGTGCCCCGTACCTGGGATCACTCCTGGATCCTTGGGCAGGAGAAAGGCAGCAGCACCAGATCCCACACATGGTGCATGAGGCTGGAGTGGAGAGATCCATATCCCTGGAGATGGAGACATCCATAACCCTGGAGAAAACCAGATTTTATTCACTTTTCTTTCTCTTAAACAAGAGAGAATCAGTTCCCTCAGCAGCAGATGGGGCTGAATTCTGCAAGAAGACAAGAGAGAAGCAAGGACAACGCCAGCACCATCTGTGTTTTGCTCTTAAATGCAACCAGAATGTGCTGGCTGGTAACAGGGGGTTGGCCAGGAGGAACAAGGGCATCTCAGGTCCACCATGGTCTGATGTAGCCTCAGGGGACATCACCCAGAGCTTCTTGCTTACCTAGCCATGGCCACCATCCTGTGATGCTTTGAATCTGGTGCCAGAGGGACTCAGAAAGGTCTATCCCAGCCAGGGGCAGGTGGATGCATGGGGTGATGCTCTCAGCGATGTCCCCTTCACGCATGTGACAATCACAGGTCTTGGTGACAAACATATGGCAGCACAGATGGTCTGTCTGCAAACGAGGCCAAAGTCTCGACTGGGAAACACACACAACAGCAGCAGCAAGAAACAGAAATCTCCTGAAATCCAGGCCAGACCCCTCAAGGATTTGTTCTTGCAAAGGGTAAAACAACCTTTGTCCCTCTGAGCAGCTCCAATGTGATTGTTGAAGGAGCACAAAGAGGAGTTTGCAAAAGGCAGGTGGGAAGGGTGAAATCCAAAGAGAAGAATCACAGAATTGTTTGGTTGGAAAAGACCTTTGAGATCATTGAGTCCCACCATACCTGTCCACTCCTAAATCATCTCTCTGAGCACCTCATCTACCCGGCTTTTAAATCCCTCCAGGGATGGTGACTCAATCACCTCCCTAGACAGCCCATTCCACTGCCTGAGAACCCTTTTAGGGAAGAAATTCTTCCTCAGATCCAACCTGAACCTCCCCTGGTGCAACTTGAGGCCATTTTCACTTGTCCTGTCCCTTGGTCCTTGGTTGAACAGACCCACCCCCACCTCTCTCCACCCTCCTTTCAGGGAGCTGGACAGAGCCAGAAGGTCTCCCCTCAACCTCCTCTTCTCCAGGTTCAACAACCCCAGCAGATTTCCTGCCCTCAGTTCCCAGGTTTGGAAAAACTTTTTGATTGATGTGAACCGTTTCCAATCTGGGAGAAGTTGGATGAAGAAGGAGGAAGTATTTTTTTTTCCCCTCAATCTATTGGGAAAAAAATTTAAGAGTTTAAGGGCAGGAAATTGGAGAAAGAAAGAAAAATCTAATGGGGACAGTTGTTTCCATGATTTACAGTTTCCCTTTCTCCTGCTCCATGCTGAGTCACCATCTCCAGCAGGATTTCCCACCCCAGATCCCAGAGAACATCCCACAGCAGGGACAGCCCATGTCACCTCCATCTCTCCCCTCCAGGCTCCCTCCCCAAAAAGCTTTTGGGGGGAACGTGGCAGCACCCAGAGCTGAGAGTCACATGGAAATCCAGCCCTGGGTGGGTGATTCTGCGTCAGCGCTGGTGGCAGAGGTGTGATGGGTGTTGTAACCACGGGATGGTTCTGCAGACACGGATACACACTGCGTGTCCCAGCAGCTTCCCTGGCTCCTGATGGATGGGAAGTGGCCAGGAACCACAGCCCCGTGTGCTGGTTTCTGAGCAGCCCTTGTCCTCCCTGCTCTGAGCTATTTGGGGACATCACTTGCCTTTCTGGGTACCTTTTTGGTGCCTCTTCCACCTCCATGTCTTCCTGTTTTCAGCTTTCCAGGGTCTCTCATTCTGCAGGAGCACAAAGGTGGACAAATTTGGTGGGGCAAATTCTGGGTATAGCCAGTTCCCAGAGCAGCACCCCGATCCCATAGGGCTGTTTTCTCCCTCTTTACAACATGAGAAGATCACAAGGAGTTACCAGCAAAGCTGAGAAGGTGAGAATGGTCAGGGTTGATGGGGACAGGCAGCAGATGGTCCCCAAGAGTGGGCAGGAGATGCCTGCTGCTCACCTCTGCCTCATCTGCTTTTGCCCAAGGTTGGATGAAGCTTTGAGCAACCTGGTCTAGTGGAAGGTGTCCCTGCTGATGGCAGGATGATCTTGAAAGTCCCTTCCAACCCAAACCAGTCTGGGATTCTATGATTAGAAAAGCTGGGGGAGCCTAAATCTCATCCTAGCAAGAGGCAAAGTTGAGGATGCTCCAGCGAGGCAGCCCCTGAGGAAGAAATAAAGTCATCAAGAGATGAGTGGCAAAGGATTGAGAGGCAAAAAAATAGATGAGAAAGAGAAAAATGTGAGTGTAAATAACTGTAAAGAATAAAAGAGAGGAAGGAAAAGGACCCCGAGCGGAGAGGAGGGACCCAGCACGTTCCTGGGGACCTTCAGGCATGTCCAGATCTGCCCGTTAGAGCTGACGATTGCCCAACGCAGCCCAAGGGGCTGAGTCAGGGTTGGGAAGGGCGGTGGCTGCGGGGTGAGACTCATAACCACCCTGATTCCTGCTTTGCCACATCACACCACAGCTGTGCCGAGGACAGAGCCCCCCTCCTCGTACCCCAGCCATGGTGAGTGAGCCGGGACCCCCGGGATGGGGAGGGAAGGGGCTCCTTTAAGGGTGGAAATGGGACAACAACAAAAGAGCTTTTCCCACAAGTGGCCCCAAGAGCTGAAGGCGAGATGAGTTTTGGCAGGAGAACAAGGAGATGGTGCCAAGTGCTGAGCTAAACTTCCACTGGGGAGGGGGTTTGGGTGTGGGAAGAGGGTGCAGAGCTAGAGAGGGAAGGCAGAGGGTCACTGCAGATGTGGGGGACAAGGGGGTGACATTTATGTTGTCCCCCACCACTCCCTCCTTTACTTTTTCCCCCACTGATGCTTCTGCTGCCCATCACCAGACTCAGGGCTGCAGCTCTGCCTCCATCACCCCGTGTCCCCCCCACCCCAATATCAGAGGAGTGGGGTGCAGAGGAACGGAGAGCTGAGGAGCTGCAGTTGAGGGCGGAAACAACTCAGCTCCTCTCACATTAACCAAAAAAGGCTGAACTGAGGCTGAGGCAGGGCAGGATGTGGCAGGGTGTCCCCAGGGTGCTGAGCTTGGCAGGGAAGGGCAGACTCCTCCCAACACCAGAGCTATGGGGAGGGAGGGGAAAGAACCCCACATCCCCCCCTTATCCCCCCTCACCTTGTCCCCATGGCTGTGGAGAGGTGAGCACGAAGCCCTGGGTGATGTCCCCTGAGGCTACATCAGGGTCATGGTGGATTTGAGGTGCCCCGTCCCCCTGGAGAAGTCAATATCCCAGCTCCATCCCCACCCAGAGGCTGTGGTTTGGGGGAGCAAACACCAGCTCACTCGCATTTTTCTCTCATGACTCAGAGTTTCTCCTCAGTCCAGACAGAGCAGGGGGGAGGGAAAGGGGGGGGAGGGAGAGACAGGATTATCTTTCCACAAAAGCAACCCCAGCCAAGTCGTGCTGAAGAGCACGGAAAAAACTAGCACATCAGTGTGGTTTGCAGTGTGGAAGCTTTTCCCAGTCCAGGAGAGGAGGTGACATCTCCCCAGGGGGATTTTCCATGAGCCGCTCCCCAATCCTTTGGGTCCATCCTGCACCACAACCCTGTGCCAAGGTAGCAGAGAAATTAATACCAAAGAAAAATGTAGCTGGACAGGTTGGGCAGAGGAAAAGTCCTCGAGGAAATAAATTGCAGGAGGTTTCTCCTTCAGCCCAACTCTTCTTCTAGAAATAATAAAAGCTGTTCTTCTGCAAGCTCAGAGCTCCCTGCAGCTCTCTCCTCAACTCCTTCTTGTTCCTGCAGCCCACTGAGACCGAACGCTGCATCGAATCCCTGCTGGCTGTTTTCCAGCGGTACGCAGGGCGTGAAGGAGATGCCTGCAAGCTCTCCAAGAAGGAGTTTGTAGCCTTCATGAACACTGAGCTGGCTGCTTTCACAAAGGTGAGCAAAATCCAAGCCAAAAGAATCCCCCTTGTGGCATTCACTTCAATCCCCTGGACAACACAAAGTCTCTGACCCCACAAACACTGTAGGGTGGGAGAGCTTCCTCCCACCAGAAGCATGGCCTGACAAGAGTTGATCAGACTGAATTCTCTCTCCCTCCTTCCCTTCCCAATCCCATTCCCTTCCCAATCCCATTCTCTTCCCAATCCCATTCTCTTCCCAATCCCATTCCCTTCCCATTCCCATTCCACTGGTGCTGAACAGAGCAGCTCCAGTTCCATACCTGGAGCTGAGGGGGTTGAGCGAGGGGCACTTCTGGCTCAAGGAACAGTCATCAACAGGTTGACACTGGCCCAGGTTGGCCAGAGAAGCTGTGGCTGCTCCTCCCTGGAAGTGTTGAAGGCCAGGCTGGATGAGGCTTTGAGCAACCTGGTCTAGTGGAAGGTGTCCCTGCTGATGGCAGGGGGGTTGGGACTGGATGAGCTTTGAGATCCCTTCCAACCCAAACCATTCAGTGATTCTATGATCAATTCCCACCTCTTTTGGTCTTCTGCAGAACCAGAAGGACCCAGGTGTCGTGGACAGGATGATGAAGAGACTGGATCTGAATAGTGATGGGCAGTTAGACTTCCAGGAGTTCCTCAACCTCATCGGGGGCATCGCAGTGGCCTGTCATGAATCCCTGATTGTTAAGACCCCTTCCCATTAGTCCTGGCTACTGTGTCACCCCCACCACTGTGAACATTCCTCAAAACAAACCTGATGGAAAGCTGGAAGGAGTGTCCTTAAAACAGGGCCATCTCCACTCTTCATTTTTATGTATAAAATAAAAGATTTAAAACCCTAGTGTAAGGTGTGATTTTATTTCAGCATCATGAGCAAGGGGGAAAGCACCAGGAAAGGAGTCCAGCCACAACCAGAGCAAGATCTCTAGGTCCCACCTTCTGCAAGTTCTCATCCTTGTCACTGCCAGAAACTACAATCCACCTGGTTTTGGAGATCCTCCAGCTTGTTAAATACCACTGGGGAAAGGTAGAACGATACCAAAGGGTACAACTACACAAGGTAAAAGCAAAGACATTTACAAATAGGGATCATTTGAGCACTGGCAACAGCAATTAAGACACAAATAATTAGCAGAAGCAGCCCCTGCTGACACTATTTCAGGATTAGAGCCTCAATTTGCTGAAAACTTCATAATCTTTCAAGTCTGGTAATTTAAGAGTGGAAAAGAGAGAGGTGGGGGAGGAAGGTGAAAAGAGGAAATTAAATCTAATCTCTCTTCTATCTCAGTAAAACCAACTGAGCTTCAAAACAGGAAGATCAAGATGGTCAGTTTACTTTATTCATGAAAGAAGCTGATGATGTTGAGAAACGTTGCTAGGACAACAAAACAAAAAGTCAACACTAGCATTTGAATGCTGAGCTGCTCCTTCTGCCACTTCTGAGAGGAGCAGAGCTGCCTCTGAACAGGGACAGACCCAGCACCAGCTCCTGTGAGAGTCACCTCAGCTCTTCCTCTGCTGTCCAGGCTGCAGCAGGGTTTTGGAGCTCTTCTTTCAAGAGCTCAACACTAGAAGAGGGAAGAGGCAGTTGCTGCCTCTCAAGTAGTTTTTACAGAGTGCTGCACTGTGTGGTAACCAGGAGACAGCAAGAGTCACCTTTTTTACCCACTGGAATAAAATTTGCCTTCAGACAAGAGGACACAGAAACTTGGCATGAGCTGGATGTGGAAAGAGAAGCACAAGTTGGTACAATTTGGTCTTACTGCAGCATTTCTGGGTGGGGAAGAGCAGGTGAGACACAGCAAAGGGCACAGCTACGGTGAAGAGACTACACTAAAAGCTGCAATGGTGGGGAGGTGAAAGTTTCCACACTGTGCTGAAAAGGAGATCATTTCCTTCCCATTTCACACCTCCCCAGGACAGGCCATGTCCTAGCGGAACTGGAGTGGGCTGATCCTCAGCCCGATGACATCTTTGCCGATCTCTGTCACCTGAGGAGTAAAAGGGAGATGATTAATGCTTCAAAGCAACTCAACAACCCAACCCTGTATGCAGCGTTCAGAGCCTTGATGGTTCTCAAGATCAGTGCAATGTCAGTCCCTGAAGGTAGTGTTTAAACTATGCTCCCTCCCTGGAAGTGTTCTCGGCCAGGTTGGATGAAGCTTTGAGCAACCTGGTCTAGTGGAAGGTGTCCCTGCTGCTGGCAGGGGGGTTGGGACTGGATAAGCCTTAAAAGTCCCTTCCAACCCAAACCAGTCTGGGATTCTATGATATGATATGAAAAGAGGGGAGATGGAGATGAGATGTGAGGAAGAAGTTCTTCACTGTGAGGGTGGTGAGACAGTGTCCCAGGTTGCCCAGAGAAGCTGTGGATGCCCCCTCCCTGGAAGTGTTCAAGGCCAGGTTGGATGAGGCTTTGAGCAACCTGGTCTAGTGGAAGGTGTCCCTGCTGCTGGCAGGGGGGTTGGAACTGGATGAGCTTTAAGGTCCCTTCCAACCCAAACCAGTCTGAGATTCTACATTCCACATTAAACTATTATTTCACAATTCCTAAACTGTTCCACCTCACGTGCCAAGTTCTCTGACATTCAACTTGACCCAAAACTCCATGTCAAGTCAGTTTAGGGGGGAAGCATGTGGGAAGCTGCTGGAGGGGCTTCTCATGGACAACATCATGGGTTAGGAGCAGGTGGTAACAGACATCATGACCCCCTTACTGTAGTGACACGACAGATCTGCCCGTGGAACTCAGGGCAGTAGCAAGCTCCACTGAGAGGACACTTCTCCACGGGTTTGCCACGATAGATGGGTCGGTAAGAAGCAGCACAGATATCAAAGGGGTTGTGCATGTCATAGTTGAGCTGGTAGGTGTCAGTAGGATTCTTCTCACAAGCTGACAAGATCTTGCGAGTCTATAAAATGCAACCACAGTGACCAGAGGGACAGTTAAGAAGCAGTTCAAATAAAGTCTGTCACAGCAAAGATTTCTGCCCGTGACCCTCACAAACGTACCTGCTGGGCCACCTCAGGCTTTGGACCCAATTCCAGCAGCCGACGAGCAAAAGTAGCAGCTGTCTTGAAGTTTTTGAGTTTGAAAAAGAGGTTGAGAGCAGTACGGAGAACTAAGATCATGTGGACAGGCTGCAGGTTGGAGTGGGTGAAATAGGCAGCCATCTGCAGGGGAGAGAAGGAGAGTAGGGACACAATCACCACCAAACACATGAACAACTGGAGGTTCTCAACATGTTGCAAGAAACCTCCTCCCAGGTAATCACTGCCACATCTGCTTTAAAAGAGGAAATGGCAGAATTCAGGATTCCAAACCATTTTTTTTAAACCCAAAGTTTACTTCCTCCTCATCACTTCACAGTGAAGAAGTTTCTGTACCTCACAGATTCGTTTCTGCTGCTCCAAGGTCTCTTTGGGAAGCTTCTTCCGCTCGATCTCCATCGAGAGTCCTACAATATACTCCCGGCAAATAGCTATCAGCTGCTGGGCCTTTCAGAGAGGGAGATAGAGTCAGGGCAGTTGGTCTCCTGCCCCACAGACACACAGACAACAGACAGAAGAGTCTACCTCTCACCTCAGCAATCTCCTGCTTGTTGTCCACCACCAGCAAGGGCACACTGAGCAAGATGGAGCGGAATTTCTCCACGGCCTCCTCAAATTTACCAGCCGTAGTGAGCTGGTAGCACAGCTGCAAACGTTGGATCAGGTCGTTGAGTTTCAGTCCAACAGCAGGGAGGGCGTTCTTCAAGCCAGCTTCTTTCCTTTGGGGACACCAAACAGGGGTTGGGGGGTACAAATGGGACCACTGCAGACATCAGCAGAAACACACAGACGTTTGTCAGCTCGATTGTAACCCGTCAGAAATGTTTTGACCTTGGGCCAGGTTGGTTTTCTTTGCCATTAGCTCAGCACAAAAGCCATCTGTGCTTCCATAACTGTGCCACCCACAATGCCCAACTCTCTCTGTGCATTAGTGCAGATGGGGGAGTCTGACTCATTTTTTAAACAGTGGCTTCCAGGAACCACTGCAGAATCACAGAATGATCAAATGGTTTGGATTGGAAGGGACCTTAAAGTTCATCCAGTCCCAACCCCCCTGCCAGCAGCAGGGACACCTTCCACTAGACCAGGTTGCTCAAAGCCTCATCCAACCTGGCCGAGAACACTTCCAGGGAGGGGACATCTACAACTTCCTTGGGCAACCTGTTCCAGTGTCTGACCACCCTCACAGTGAAGACCTTCTTCCTAATATCTCATCTAAACCTCCCCTCTTTCAGTTTAAACCCATCTCCCCTTGTTTTGTCATTAACTGCCCTTATGAAAAGTCCCTCCCCAGCTTTCTTGTAGCCCCTTCAGGTACTGGGAGGTGCTATAAGATCTCCCCGGAGCCTTCTCTTCTCCAGGCTGAACAGCCCCAACTCTCTCAGCCTGTCCTCACAGCAGAGCTGCTCCAGCCCTCGCATCATCCTCGTGGCCTCCTCTGGACTTGTTCTAACTGCTCCAGGTCTCTCTTGTGATGGGGGCTCCAGAACTGGATGCAGTATTCCAGGTGGGGCCTTACAAGAGCGGAGTAGAGGTTCTTGAGATGCCTCAGATCAACTTTGTCAGAGGCAGAGAGTTAGTGTTAGAAAACACAGCATCCCAACTGCCTCACCCTGGCTTTAAGTCTCTAAAGAATTCTTTAACAAGCAGTTCTTTTACATCTAACAGCAGAAAAAAAAATCCCACTAAAGACAATGCTCCCTATTTATATCCAGCAAACAGGAAGGCTCCTCCCTTCAAAAAGAGAGGGAGGAGATATTTCTGGCTACAGTTCTCAGAGAATCTGGGATGTCTCCAGCACAAGGAAAAGAGGAGAGCAAAGAAGCAAACCCAAGAGCTTACCAGTTACGATGTGGGTATCCATACATGGTAGGGAGACACGGCAGCGCTTGGTAGGTCGTACGACCACGGGCATAGGTCTGCAGGAACAACTGCTTGTAAGGTCCAAAGTTTGTTACTCCTACCTGGTCATGGAGGAGCTGAAAAAAAAACCCAAAACACATTGATCTGCTGAGTAAAAGTTACTCAGGGTTGTACAAAGGCCACACAGACATCGTTTAGACTCACACTACCTCTTATTTTATACCCAGAGAGAACAGGACACAAAATGATTCACAAATGGACACAAAATGATTCACAAAAGGACCCAAAATGAAGCTTCAGACTGGATCAGAGATAAAAATACGTGGAGACAAGGAAGGGCACAATCCTTTCCCTATAAATTCCAGAAGAAACTTACTCTCATTGCTGTCTCAAAGGAGCCTGCCAGGATGTGGTCAACAGGAAGCTGAGAATTGTTACACCAGACCTACAAGAAGAGAAGGAAACATATAAAAAAGGAACTGTGTGTATGCAAACATTTATCTTACCTCATCACCCCCAACTCCCCCTAACAACATTCCTGTGCTCACAGATGAGTGTTAACAAGAAGAACTGAACCCCAAAATAAAACCAACATCAAAACAGGAAGTTTCTGAGAAAGACAATCAAAGACTTGTGCCACTACCTGCGCCGGGCTGGTGCCCTTGGTGGGTGGTACGAAGAATCCATCCTCTGTCGCTCCTGCTGGACCAGCAGGAACATCCTGGGAGAACACACAGAGCAGTTGATTAGTGTAGAAGTTTCTTGCACCCAGATGAAATCAGAGTTGGCCACAGTTGTGCTGACCAAGTCTCTGAAAAAGCCCAGAACACATTTCCCACCCCACCATCACCACCACAAGCTATCATTGCCTTCCCAAGTAATGACAACTGGGCTAGTGAAGAAGCCTCCCAGAAGCATCCTACCAGCTCAGGGGGAAGATCCAAATCTTCTTCAACTTCCCATCCACCTCCTTCTTCCTGTCCTTTGCCTAGACCTTCCTCTCCAAAGCCCTCTCCAGCATCCACAAAGCCATCTGTGAGGAAGAGGCAGGGCGGGGAATAATCAGAGTTCTTACACAGGCACAAACTTATACACTTCTGGCAAGAAAAGCTCTTGGATTCACCCACCTTCATCCAGTTGCAACTCTGCATCTTCTCCCCAGCCTTCGGTGCCAACGGTGTCGATGTCAATATCAGCAGCCAAGGCACCCCCTTTGCCTACAAAAAGAGTAAGATTTTCATTTACTTATCTCTGAGTGGCTCAGGTGTTAAGTAAAGAATTGTTAAGTCCCATCTTGTGCTAAAAGGTCAAAGATTTTACAGAATCACAGAATCAATCACAGAATGGCAGGGATTGGAAGGGACC
>NW_010338171.1:0-834 GCF_000700745.2 Antrostomus carolinensis
TCTCCTACCCTCTTGCCACCAGGCCGAAGGAAGGGACCTAAGAGATGGAGGAAAATGGAAACAGATCCCTGCTTGGGTTGGTAGCCAAATGCCCTCCAGACCTCTCTTACCTTCCAAGCTGCCCTTGCACAACAGGTATGGGGCTCAGAACTTGAGGGTCATCCAAATGAGTATGTTGATGAATGTTCATCCAGGTGGTCACTTAAGGTGAGTCAGTCAGCCCTAAACATTCTGACTGCCCCCGTTAAGAAAAAAAGGAGGGTTAAGAAATAAAGAAGGGTAATAGAAAAGTCTCTAGAGAATTAATGCTGGCAACTGGTTAAGGACAAGGCTCCTTCTGCTCCTGTCAACATGCAGTTGTCAAAAGGTTTAGTGCCCTTCAGGCTGAGTAGGGGTTGGGTATGGCTTCAAAGCATGAAACAGACCTGCTAGACCCTGTGCCGTGCAGGGCCACCTGGAAGAAACAACAAGTGATTGTTGTGGGAAACTCCCTTCTACAGGGGAGAGAGGCACCCATCTGCCGACCTGAGCCCTTGTCTAGAGAGGTTTGTTGCCTGCCAGGGGCTCACATCAGAGAAGTCAAGGAGACACTGCCAAGTTTGGTCCGCCTATTTGACTACTACCCTCTGTTGCTCTTCCATGGGGGAACTGATGATACCAAGAGCAACCTGGGAACTATCAAAAGGGATTTCAGAGCCCAAGGAGAAGTGGTCAAGGGCCTTGAGGCACAGCTTGTTTTCTCCTCGATCCTAGGTCATCAGGGTGTTCTCCAAGTAAATGACTGACTGCGCCACTGGTGCTGACAACAGGGTTTTGGTTTCTATGATCATGGGA
>NW_010338172.1:0-1411 GCF_000700745.2 Antrostomus carolinensis
GGCTCTTCCTGGTGGTGCCAGTGACAGGACAAGAGTCATGGGCACAAACTGAAGTACAGGAGATCCTGTCTAAACACAATTTTTAATTTTTTTACCTAAATCTGAGTTCAGTCAAACACTGTCACAGGCTGCCCAGAAACATGGTGGAGTCAGGAGATTCTGTCTAAACACAATTTTTAATTTTTGTTTCCCTAAATCTGAGTTTGGTCACTGTCACAGGCTGCCCAGAAACATGGTGGAATCTCCATCCCTGGAGATATGCAAAACTCAACCAGACACGGTCCTGTCACTGACCCTGCTTGTGTAGGGGTTGGACTAGATCATCTCCAGAGGTGCCTTCCAGCCTCACCAATGCTGACCCTGGCTCTGGCTCTGTCCCTGCCTGGTGCCCTTTGTGCCTTCAGCCCTGGTGATGGCTGCAGGCTGCTCACAGCACCCAACCAGGAGGATGGTGTGCCAGGCCTGAGTGGAGGTTAGGATGCCAAGCAGGGCAGCTTTCAGCTGTGTCCCACAGGCTTTGACTCCTGCCATTGTCCCTCCAAGGTCTTTCCCTCACCCTAGGAGCTTTCAGACTTCCCATCAAGCTGACACCTTCTTGGTTTTAGAAGTCCCTTTTGTAATACCCTGGTTGCTATTTAATCCAGCTGATGGTTGTCTTCCTCCTTAACAACAGGCTTTGGGCAAACACCCTCCAGACAAGCATCACCTGTTCATTACCATCTTCTTGAATGGCTTGAAAGTGGCAGAGGGGCGATGGAGCTGAGATGTGAGGAAGAAATTCTTTGGTGTGAGGGTGGTGAGACAGTGTCCCAGGTTGGCCAGAGAAGCTGTGGCTGCTCCTCCCTGGAAGTGTTGAAGGCCAGGTTGGATGAGGCTTTGAGCAACCTGGTCTAGTGGAAGGTGTCCCTGCTGATGGCAGGGGGGTTGGAACTGGATGATCTTTAAGGTCCCTTCCAACCCAAACCATTCTGTGGTTCTATGAGTCTTCAGTTATTCTCAAGGCCACTTGCCAAGGGTGGGCTGTGTGAGACCCCCAGACCAGCCCTGAAGAAGGAGAGTGGCCAGGCAGGGCGCCTGGGGGACTCCCCCTCTCCAAAATCCTCACCGCTTGGTCTCCTTCCTCCCTTCTCTAAACTGCCCAACCCAAGGCAGCTCTCCCATGGTGCTGCCTGCACCGGGGGGCAGGCGCTGGACCCACTCTCCCAAGGCTCCAGGAGTGGTGGGGATGGGACAGGACAGGTGAGGCCTCAGGTACCGTCCCCTCTCACTGCCCCATTCCCAGCGTGGGGACACAGCGGGACCCCTGGCCAGCTCAGGTGAAGGCCACGGGGAGGCTGGGCCAGGACAGATTACACAGAGACAGGGACATGGTGTGGCCAAGCCCCAGCTGGGCTGGACCCAAGCCCGGCCC
>NW_010338172.1:1436-1776 GCF_000700745.2 Antrostomus carolinensis
CAGGAGAGGACAGCAGAGGAGGGACGTGCCCTGGAACCACATAAAAAGCCCTCAGCAGGGACAGGGAGCAGGTGGCACCTCAAGAAGAGCCCAGAGCAGCACTGCCAGACCCTGGGAGCAGAGCCATGGAGCAGTACCTCTTGGCCACCCAGAAGATGGAGCAGAAGGTGATGTTCCCCAGCCTGCTGCGAGGGGTCTTCCTGCAGAAAGAGGGAGCAGCCCCGGCTGCAGGTGGCCACATGGACCTCTATGAGTGCTACCAGCTCCTCAAGGCCATCAAGCCCATGGTGGAGAAAGGCCTGGCCTCTGTCACTGACTGGAGCCCAACCAGCACCAACAC
>NW_010338172.1:1815-5010 GCF_000700745.2 Antrostomus carolinensis
TCTCCCATCATATCAATGGCTTGCAGCAAGTTCTGATCACCCTCACCAAAAACACCAATGCCCTCACCCAGAGGTACAGCCAGATCCTGGAGCAGATCAACCTCGGTGAAGATCAGTCTAGACCATGAACCTGCACCCCCAGCCTCCAAGGTAAGAGCACGGAGAGTTTCAGCGCCAAGTAGGAGCTGGTTGAGGGCTGACACACTTTGTCCTCTTGCCCCATCAGCTGGGTGGTTTTCCAGTGTTTGCATCACATCCCTCAGTCCCAGGAGTTATGAGTCTTGCACTTCATTGCTCAACAGAGACGTCCTCCTGGATTTGTCTTTCTCAACTGCCCACTGGTTACATTTGTGCTACTGAGCAAAGGTCACTTTGTGAGCTCCACATTGTCCCCAAGACACCCCAGCTCACAGCACAGGCAATGTCTGGCTGCTGCTGGGCAGACATAAAAGATCCCAGTGGCAGAAAGGCTGGGTGGTTGGAGGACCCTGAGCTTTGGACTCCAGGAGTTGCCAGACACTGGTGCTCCAGCTGCTTGTCTTTTTTTCTCTGGAAAACACAACAGAGTCATTTTTAGGGAACAATTTGACACACCACCTCCAAGCAGCTCAGACACTTCCATCTTTCCTTATCCTAGAAAGAAAACCCATTCTCCATGCTAGTGGGACTTTCATTCCTGAAACCCCCTGGGAAGACATCCCTGTGCCCCACCAGAGATGAGGCTCATGGCCAAGGCCCTTGTAGACAGGGAGCAATGACAGAGATTTACAATGTTAACCCTTGTTTTGGTGGAAACCCAGCTAGGAATGAGGACATCCTGGCCAAACCATATTTGTTATCCCCACAGGGTGATCTGTTGTCTGCAGCCGAGCAGCACTTCTACTTCTGTATGAAGTCCCACTGAAGAACTTCCTTCATGAGCAGCGCAGAGCTTGGCCATCTTGGGCACTGCCTGTCCCATCCGACTCGCCCTGTGGCCGATCCCGTTGGAAAACTCGCTGCTTCGTTTCACTCCGATCCCAGGGGAATTTCTGCGGGGCAGAAATGAGTGTTTCATGTTGTTGCTTTGTAGAAGACATCTGTAACTTTGAAGTGATTCTGTTTTTCTGCATGTGCCTCAACACCCATAACCGGTCTCTTTGATAATGTAAGAGCTTCCCAAGGCTGATCTGAAATGAAATACAAAGCCTTGTGCAAATGTGTCCTGTGTTTCCTACCAGCTGTTGCTCCTGGGTAGCTGCTGTCCTCCAGCCCATGAGGATGAGGGGACCTTGGCCACCAAGGCCATGCTCTAGTGCAGAGAGGTGTATGGTTTTCTCCGTCGGGGAGACGGAATTGGGTTTGCATTGGGATGGATGTTCCCCCAGCCCTCTGGCTCTCACGCCTTGCAAAAGCTTGGTGTGATCCCACCATCATCCTGTGCTGGGTGCTGGGATCCCAACCTGCTCCCCACCATCCTTCTTTCCCTTCCCCAACATCCCCTCCTCTCCTGGACTCCCAACTTCTCAACTCCCCAACCCAATCAGTACTTGGACATCCCTTCTCTTGGCCCACACTCATCCAGCCCTTCAGACGCAGCACCATCTCCACCACATGCAGCTCAGGGGTCAACCTGCCACAATCCTTGCCAGCCTTAGCAACACTGGTGGGGGCAGTTCTGCCTCCTCTCCTCTTGGCCATGGCACCCTCCACAGCTTGATGAGAAGGAAGGCAGAGCTTCACTCACCTTTGATCCCTGTGAGCTGTGGGGAGAGCAGGGGGAAAGCCCTTGCTGGGTGGGTGGGCAGGAGCTGCAAACCCTTCACAGAGGGGTTGGAGCCCTCAGCACAGTCTAGGTCCCACCTCCAGGTGACTCCTTCCCTCCCAGACACACCACTCTGGAGATGTCCTACTGAGCTGGGCACTAGAGGGAGGTGTCCCCTTGCCTCTTTGGGCCATTTTAAAACAAATTCAACTGTTGAAACAACGCTGCTTTGGCTGAACAAACACTGGTCCTCCATCAGCTATTGAAGTTTTGATTAAAGAAACCAGAAATCTCTGAGCATCTTTGGTGAGAAGATTGAGATCATGCCCTGGACTGCAGGCTCCAGTTGGTTTGGGTATGTTGCTGCACATGTTCTCCAAATCTGCTGTATCACAAGAGTGAAAAACGTCCTTCAGAATGAAATCAGAGACTCATCAGCTCTTAAAAGTCTCAGTTGAAAATGAGTAAATGTTCTGCAAATAGTTCCCCTGTTTCTTTCCATCACGCGTAGGCAGCTCCATGCCTTGGTCATGGGTTCATGTTCATGTCAACTCCCACAGTGGGGCCCTGATTGCTTGGCAGCATTTTGAAGCTCCACACTGTAAAGAAGCAGAGAAGCAGGAATTCCATCCCTTGCTTTTATTTTAGTGAAACTCTAATAGCACAGAAAATAAAAGAGAAAACTTATTTCCCAATGAAATGCACTGAGGCTTCAAGCAATGGTCTGTTCAACCAAGGAACAAGGGACAGGACAAGAGGAAATGGCCTCAAGTTGCACCAAGGGCAGCTGAGATTGGATGTGAGGAAGAATTTCTTTGCTGAAAGGGTTCTGAGGCATTGGAAGGGGTTGCCCAGGGCAGTGGTGGAGTCCCCATCCCTGGAGGGATTGAAGAGTCGTGTAGACATAGTGCTGAGGGACATGGGTTAGTCGGGGACTTGTCAGTGTTGGGTTCATGATTGGACTCAATGATCTTAAAGGTCTTTTCCAATTGAGGCAATTCTGGGATCCTGTGATTCAAAGCATCCCTCCACCACGCCCCCCTGCCCTGAAATCCCAAGCAATAGTAGATGTTCTCTCAAAATCAGTCACGCTGAAATCTCTGCACAGTCTCAAAAACACCCCAGAAGCATCAGCTGATGGCACTGGAGAAAAGAAAAGATGCTAATTTTTGCCCAGTTTTCCCATTTGTTCTTACCTTCCCTGAAACTTCAGGGATGCACCAAGGCTGAAAAGATGAGACCATGATGTGTAGGACAACGGGACTGGGAAAGTGTCTCAACAAGGAGGATAACCCAAGCCTGGTGGTCTCACTATTGCTCTTCAGGCTTCTCCTGCTGTGGCGATGGGGAAAGACCTAAGGACTGGAAGACCCAGGTCTGTCTGTAGCCCCTCTACCAAACAGGCAGAGGTCTGGGAGAAACTCCCACATCTTGCCCAACCAAAGCTCTGA
>NW_010338173.1:0-27294 GCF_000700745.2 Antrostomus carolinensis
CCCTCTCCTTCTTTCCCTCTCCTTCTTTCCCCCCCTTCTTCCCTTTCTCTTTCTTTCTCTCCTTTTCTGTTTTTCTTTTCGCTCTTCCTTTTTCCTCTCACTCTTCCTTTCACTCTCCCTCTCCTCTTTATATCTCCCCTTTTTCTTCCCTTTCTTCCCTTCTCCCCTTTCTCTCCCTTTGCCCTTTCTCATGGCCGCGCATGCAGGGGAGCCCAGGGCAGGCTGTTGGCCCTCAGGGGTGCTGGGCTGCTGTGAAATCTGTTAGTGAGCACAGGGTTCAGGATGCTCCTCAAGTATTGCAGTCCTGGGGGTGGCTTCCCCCCCCTCCCTCCCCGTTAAACTTGCTAGGACTGGGAGAAGCCTGGAGAAACCTCCCTTTTTTCAGAACAGTAAAGGTGTTTAGACGGTTGTAAATAGTTTTCTGTGACCCAGGTTGGGTGGGAGGACTCAGAAGCCTGACAGGAGGCTCAGTTATGCTCTGGCACTTTGCCTCCTTTCAGTATTGCTTGGAAAAATAGATTTCTTTGTGGGAAAGAGGAGGAGTAGCAACAGGAGGGAATTGCCATTTTGAAGCCTGCAATTTTAAATTTCTTTTTTTAATGGAATATGAGGTGAGCAGCCTCAGAGCTGGCAAGAATGACAGTCAGAAACAGTAGTAAGAGAAGAGGGGACAAATCTAGCATTTCAGTCTATTGACTTCAGCTTGAAAATTCTTGTGAGAAATAATGCAATATTTGTAGCTCAAGCTGGAGCTCAGTTGCAATGGTACATGGCTTTGGAAAGTAGGTGTATGCGAAAGAAAATACTACTTTTATTTTCTCTCTGCAATGATTTTCTACTCTGCCTGTAGTAAACATGAGATATCAGTATCATCTCTTTTCTTTTAATCTGAATTTTCTAGGTTCCAGGAGAGCCAAAAGTTGCTTTTAAAAAATCCCTGTGAGTACCTTTGCCAAGTCTATTCTCTTTTTTGTTTGTTTGTTTGTTTTTGTTGTTGTTTTTTTTTTGTTTTCCTAATTTAAGCAAAATGCACTGGGGAACATAGAAGTTGACGATTTACAGTCTCCTGTGCTGAGAATATGGTAATCTATGGAGCAAAATCTTGCTCTCCTAATTTGTTGCCGTGGTAGAAAACCCACTGCTAGTCTTATGAAAAGATTTAATTTTTTTTTTTTTCTAATAGTCTCCTGGTTCTCCTTTGGATTCCAACATAATTCAAGAGTTCTCCACTTACTTTGTTTCATAAGTTCCTGAAACTTGAAAACATCTAAGGTTATCAACCTATAATTCTATTTTATGGAAGGTGAAAAAAGTTAGTTCCACGGGAATGTAGCACGCTCAACTAGTACAACTGAAATAACTTGTGCTATTAGGTTTACTTCATAGCTCCAGGGAAACCACTTCTTGCACTTTGAAGTGTTATTATGCACAGCATAATCACGGTGTTAGAGAAGCTTGATAAAACAAACAGAAACCTGTTCGCGAATCAGAACCCTGTTTGCACCCACCAGACAGTAACATTGTAAATTGTAACAAGAACTGTGTGTTCGGCAAGTTTGTTACCAGAATGTTCGAAAGTGTGGATTCTCCTATCAGAATGGTAGGTATAGTGCTCCATTAGGTTTTAAAGCCTTATTTTGTCTATCTTTTTGAGACGTGGAAGGATTAGGCTGTTTTCCTACTGAAAAGTCACGTAAGGAAGGGAATAGGAGGTGGCAGTTCTCACCCTGTATAAAATTTCTGTGCTGACAGTGAAGGTTACCTATTGATGATTATATACACAGCACTATAAATTCTGTGGGAGGTTTTTAATCTGTATTTTTGTGTATTTTGCAACAGAACTTACTTTCCAGGTGGTATTTGCTCCTTAGACAGTAAAAAGTTGTAATTTTGGACTGTACTTTTATGTGCAGTTGTCTTGCAGGTCAGATTAAACTCATCTCACCTGAAGTGAACAGTGAAAAAATGACAAAAAAATCATATGGTTCCTCTTAAACTGTAGATTAAAAGTAGGAAGTATTCTTTTATTCACATGCACAATAGAGTTAAGCCTGTTCACCTAAGCATGATGCTGATCCTTGTTAGCCCTATAACTAAAAGAGATATCTGTTCTTTTCCAGAGGAGATTATTGCTGCTGGTACTATTTCTCCTTTAGCACACTGATGAACTGTAACTGGAAGCATGGCTTTAACACATTGGCTTCTACATAGAGCTAAACAAAGTCTCTCAAAATAATATTTTAAATGTTGTGCTTGAAAAGGGATGCAAGCATTCAAAAATTTGACAGTCTCTTCCTTCCTCCATGAGATTTAGTTGTGGTTTAATAGTTGATACCTTTCCTGTAACAGACTCTGCCAGTGTGTTCCATTCCAAAATACAGCATTGTCACAAGACAGCAATTAGTAAAATCCTGTAGGTGGGTGTGAGGAGTGCAGTGACTCTTCCATTTCTGGAGAAATTATTGTTCCTACTTTAGAATAATGTGAAAAAAAAAATAGATATGGATTTTACTGCAAAGTAGCCAATGTGTACAAATTATTTTGATAAACACCAGGTAATTGTACTGGGGGTTAAACTGCACGACACTACTTTAAAGATTTTGTGGTTTTTTGTTTTGGGATTTGTGAGCATACTCACTTTTTGACAGCACTAAGAGTTACAGATTTCTTAAGGTATTAACTGGTCACTGAATGACTTTGCCATAATGGCTTTACTTTCCTTAGTTGAAATTTCTTATGCTTATAGCTCTGCCTGTGAGACGTTGAAGGACAGACATGAATGCGAGTAGGAATCAGGCTTTGATCTGTTCTGAGAAAGATTTACCTGATTGCAGTAGTACAAGAGAGTAATAGAAAGGCTATAAAAATTTAAATTTTTTAAATGCCATTTTATACCTTGAGTGTACATTCATGTGGGTTTTACTTATTTTTAGAAGAAAAAGATTTTAGTGTGACATATTCCTGACATTTGAACATAAGATCTCCAAATAACTCAAGAGTTTGTATTTATTTTCATACTTTAATTTTTTTCCCCTGAAAAAAAAAAAAAAAACAGCCCAAACTTTTAGCTACTCTATTTAATCTCCATGTAGCGGTAGGTGTAGCAGTACTAGTAGTTTGTGGAGTTTTATTTAAAGCTACTTTCTAAGCTATCAAGGGACTAGAAATATGTTATTTTTTCTCTGTAAAAAGGAAGTGTCTTTTTTATTATTGGGGTTTTTTTGAGCAGTTCTGAAGGAAAAGCTCTGCTCTTGCAGAGTATTATCAATGAGTAGACAACTGCACCCATGTGGAACCCTGCTGCTGCCTCTGCATGACTTTCAGAATTAAGGTCTTAGTCTTGTAAAGTCTAACGGTAACTCAAAAACTCAGTTTGCAACCAGGTCTTATTTTCAGTAAGACTAAAGACTATCTAATGTAACAAACATGAGTACTTTCATTCAGTTACAGGCGTGTATACTTTCAAGATCATGCTGCTTGATATCATGGAAATGCTGAGTAGATGTGACTCTGCTCTGTGTCTGGCAGATCTCTGCAGATAACCCTGGGTCTGTGCAGTCTGTCTTTGTGCTTATGCATGTTTGTGTTTATGCAAGCTGCTTACGGCTTTAAAAATCACTTCCTCATCAGAACAAATGTTCTGCATAACTGAACCTAAATGGAAGCATGTTAATTGTAATAACTGCTTACAGGAGATGCATGCTTTGAAGCCTGGTAAAACTCAAGGGCAAATCCAGCAAATCCCCCCCTCAGTGGAGGGCCTTCTTCTGAAGAGTTGAGGAGAAGTTTTGTGTCTCAGGTGGAATTAGTGAATGGGGAAAGAGAATAGCAAGGATCTGGTCAACACCTGCTCGCTTACTATTCTTAGAGGTAGCTGAACTTTCCTTATATCTTCCCTCCTTCCTAGGCAAGAAAAGGGAAAAACAAGTCAGTTCTGACTCTCACTCCCCACCCATCAAAATGATTGCTTGTCTCCTGGCCCACCCCAACCACCACTTCAGAAGTTGGTGCACTCAGCACTACATTTTCCTCTTGGCTTTTCTTCAATACATTTCTGTAAAAACAAAAATCTCAGGTTGTTATGAATGTATGTAGGATATTGCTGCAGCTGCCGGGAAGCTTTCAAATACCTGTTGTAAAGCTTTAATTAAAAGCTGTTTCTGTGGATAAATAACAGAGGCCTGTGTAATGTTCATGTTGCTGGGTCCTCTCCATAGTAGCCATATGCCAAAAGTCACCAAAGCAACTACAAGAGAGCAAATATCACTGTCTACCTCCTCTGGTATTTGTTATAAGAAGCAGAATAGGAGGAAAAATGAAGGGAAGAAGCTGGTTGCATGTTAATTCAGCAGTCCAGAACGCTTACAGAACCATGACACCAGAACATTGCAGCTAAGCCTGTAAGACCTATCAGATCTTCCCCAGGTTTTGACCTCCTGACAGCCTCCATGATGCTACCTAACTCTAGTTCTTTCCAGCCTTTCTGTCAGTCTTTCACAGGATTTACAGGCTACTGAAATACCCCAAAGTATTTTCTTATCCTCTACCTACTCTCTTCTGAATTCTGTTGCTGATACTGGCCCGTAGTGTATTTTGAAGGCTACAGTGCTTCCTTTTGGATGCTGAATTGGTGCTTAACTTCTTGCCTCAACATTTTTTCTGTTGATGTAAGAAAAGACCGAAGTGCCAAAATCAAAAGACCTCTTTTTATTTTTTTTGCTTTTGTGCCACCAACCCCTAATGATTGTCGTTTTATCATGAGATGGGTCTGTGTACTGTTTCACAGCAAGCCCTAACTGCTTTTTCCAAGGAAAAAAATATACTTAGCATAAAAATGTCTGGTAATGGCTTGAATTAAAAAAAAAAATCTACTTAGTTTACAGTTTCATTCTGCTCTGCAAACTACTTCAGACAGGACAGAGGAGGGCAATGCTTTTTACACGAGCTGGCACGAGGGAGGCCCTATGAGACTTGAGAACTGAGAATCTTGTTTTCCTAATCCTGATGCTGTAACTTGGGCAAAATTAATTGCCCCAGAGAGCAGTGCCACCCTAGTGTAACACTGATTAGAGGTTGCCATTGCTTTTAACCTCATTTAGGAAAAGATACATCTCTCACTCTCAGCCATATCAGTCCAAACATGAACCTAAACCTTGGAGCCTGGGTTTGCTGGACTGCAGCATGGTGAGCAGAAATTTTAGGGTGCCGTGAAACTGCAGCTGAAGATCTCTGCTGTGCCAGCAGCCAAACAAAGGCTGATTCCCATGTTGCTGGGCTGAGGCATGCACCCATTGTCAGGCCTGGTGTAGCAGCAATCTGACGGCTCTTTGCCCTCACCAACATCCTCTTTTCTTAGGACCAACCCTGTGGTGTGGATGTGAGGGTCCTTGCTAATAGCACTGCCATGTGCTACTGTTCCAGTCCAGACTGTCTGATACAAAACCTCCATCCACATGAACTTTGGTCTCCCTCCAAGCAGTGGTAAAATCTTGTAGAAGTGGTTTGTTTGTTTCTTTCTCTGAAGATTTAGGTTTCTTGTGGAATTTTCTGTTTGTTTTTAAGGCTAAGTGAAGCCAAATGTATCTAAAATCACATGCTGAGCTGGGCTTCGGGGGTGCTGCTCCCTTTTGTCTCTAGCTGCAACCTTTATTTGGTGAACATCATTCCCCTTCACTTCCTTTGGCCTAAGTACCCATGTAGTCTATTGCTGACTCATTTCAGTTAGTACTGACCCATGGGTCAGATCAATAATTTAGCATGTAGGATTAACACAAGTTTATATAGTAACCAGGTAAAGACATTGTTAACTAAATCAGCTGCTTTACTGTAGCAGATTTACAGTAATATGAGAGTTAAATCAAAACCTGACATTTACCAAGACATCTCCCAAACTGCCAAGTAATGGGTACTTGTTTCACAGGTAAATAAACTGAGAGTCAAATGATCCAAGTGATTTGCCCTCTGACATAGAAGAGCTACGAGAAGTGGGGATTTAAACTAGGTATAGTAATCCTTCTCTCCATAAGGACTACTTAAATAGAGAACACTAGCAGAAATCAAGTTGAAATTACCTTGGTTTAGTGTTCAGTCATACCATACAGTTTGTATACAGCAGTGAAGAATAATTTTGGCAGGAAACAGGGGAGCAGGCAGATAACTCAGGCTTTGTACTAACCCCTCCAAATAGCAGCAACTGCTCTAACTTTCCCCTTTTAATGACTACTGCATCAGAAATACGGGCTCTGACTTGGGGAGAAGGCAGTAAAAGAAGGAAGAAGGTCAAGTATACAGCTTCTGCAACTGAACTTCAGTTAAGAGCAAGACCAAAGCTGCAAAGTGCACATTCTCTGGTGTGAGAAATGCAGAGCTTGAGAAAAATAGGTTAAAAGCTTCATTCTCTGGTGTGCACACTAAAGCTATGCAGAGCTTGAGAAAAATAGGTTAAAAGCTTTACTGAATGCAATCTGAAGCTAGGTTAATGAGTATTCTAGGCTCATAAAACTTAATAAAACAAAAACCAGGTATGTTATTAGATGAAGGGGTAGTAAATCTTTCCTTGTCCTGTAAGGGTCGGCTTTTGCGAAGAATGGGATATGATCAAGTTTTAGGACTTTTTAAAAAAGGAATTGCAAGCCTAAACAAATAGTAATTTATCGTTAAGACTGGTCAGAGGAAGCAGTGTGTGAAAGAAACTTGCCTGTGGGGAAAAACCTCCACCTAAAGATAAGAGCTATTTTAACATGTAAATGTTTGCAGATCTCTCATTTTGGTACAATGGAAATGCAGGGTATGGTTATTCTGAGCTCAAAACAATAGAGGAATTGCACACAGCTGGGTATACAAGGCCTTTCTGAAGGAGATTCTTTATCTTGCTTTCAATTAAGTTTTATTCTAAAACAGAAGCAGGAAAGACTTCTTAGCAAGCTTTATTTTCTGGAAATTGTAGAAGGTGAAGACTGCAATAGTAGCTTTCCATCAAGGCTCTGTCTCCCTGCATTGTAAAGAAAAAGGAGGGGATGTCAGTCCTCTTGAAGTGTACGTTACTCCACAGTGCTAGTGCCCCTATACAAGCTGAGAATAAGATAAAACAGTAGTGCTAACCCTCATCCTAAAAGAGAGGGATTCTAGCATCTGTCAGCTAAAGTTTCACAGATATAAGTGCATTTGAAGTACATTTTAAGTTCTAGAAAAGTCTTAATTTCTAAGTTGGTAGGCAGAAAACAGTAATTTAAGGGTAACCAGTATCACAAGCTTCATTCTATGGAAATTTATACTCGATAGAAATTGTGGAGACTATCACACAGTTAGTATCCTTCCTTTGTTTATCTCACGTGTGAGGGATATTATTTTTATTGGATCAGATCTACTAGTCAAAACTAGCAGGATGTCAAGTAAGCAAGTGTGTGGTAAGCATGTTAAAACTTGACCTAGTTAATGTCATTGTGTTTGATGCCACATTGCAAACTAAAAGTGGTAATTGTGGAATTTCCCTTTTTATTTTTATTTTTTTTAAGTTAAAATTCAAAGTGTGAGACCTGATACTTAAAAGGTACCTCTCTGTGCTTCCAGCTTGCACACTAGTTCACCCGTCTACTTAGCTTAAGGGTTAAAATTTTAGTACTTCCTGTGTGACCTCACTATACATGTAAAACAGACTTGGAACAAAAGTCTATCTCCTTAAGATAAATTAGAAATGCAGGATGAAATAATTACAGCTGTAACTCTGAAAACAAAGTACACATTACAGTGAATAAGATGTTTATGTAATGCTGTTAGTCACAAATATTTTGTGGTCTCTGCCTGCTGGTGGCTTGAATTACAAAATACTTGGTTATAGGTCTCCCTTACAGATGTGCTAGACATTTGTGCAGGGATCTGCACCTTCCCCCCAACTACTACATCAATTCCCCTGGTCAGTTTGCAATGCCGTGGGCATAGTAGTGAACCCAATGCATAGTGCATCCCTGGTGCAGCATTACTACCAAAAATCTCCATGGTGCTAGGCTTCAATTTCTTACATGCACCTGTTCTGAGATTTGCAAGAAGCAGGTTAAAAGGCACAGTTTGAGAATTAAAAGCTAAAATTATACTGCTGTAGCTTATAGAAAAGAGGGGGAAAAAAGAAAAATCTTATGCTGGACAGCCTACAGCAAAACCAAGAAGTGGACACAGCACACACTTCTATTTCTTAACAAATTTTCTTACCAGTTTTTTTAGGTAGCAGTTATTCTTAGAGCTGTTCAGAAAATTATTCAAGGGCACTATTTTTTCTTGAAAGTAGTAAAAATGAAATGACCTGTGTATCTCTCAAATATTTCAGTATTTCATTAACCTTTTAACTTACAGATTCAGGTTTTGGAAAATACTCTATCAACTGTGTTGGCTTTTGCAATTAGAGGTTGGCTTGAAATTCAAACTTGCACTGAATTATTAGGTAATGAATTTGTGAGTACAAATGGCATTTAAGTAGCAATATAAGTTGTTTAGGGATAACCTGTTCTTGATCAGTTTACCTGCATGAGGTAGTACTTACAAAAAAAGACACACTGTTCTCTAATCCAGTTCTAGTCTGCAGTTTTCCCAGCAGCTATGCTGTAGCAGCTGTGTAGCTATGCAGTGATCCCTTCACAGAGTCCTGAAACAGAGAAAAGGTGCTTAAGGGCAAACAGGACTAACAACCAAAAATTATGTAGTGCCAGTGAAATAAAGATGGAAATAAGACTGGCATCTTATAAATTTTGTTGCAACTCAGCCTTACAGCATATTTCCACATAAAAGCAAGTGCTGAATCATCACGCCAAGTGCGTTTAGACGATGGTAACACATCACTGCTGGGCTCTTAGATCTGTGCATTTGCAGTGACTTAACACAAATTAGCTTCAGAGATATGATGCCTTTTACCTTAAAAAAGTATTTCAACAATTCAGTCACAGCTGTTCTCACAACTCTGAAAGTTAAGGAGCTATGCTATACTAATTTCTTTCTCCTCTTCTCATCAGCTCTTTCCTGATGGTGTTTCTAAGTTCATCTGAAGAGTCTGTATCTCACATAAAAATCTTAAAAGGCTTCAGGGACTTTTCCCAGTGAGAAGATAAAAGCATGACTACCATTCAGGAAGTGAGTGGTAAGTTACAGTTATAATGAGATCTATGTCACGGTTGAGAGTATAAACTCACTTTGCATTCTCGTCAAACTGTGGAGTGAATATAAAATACTTGCTTCTCGGTAATATATCTGACTTACTGGCTTTAATTTTGTTAGATGGAGCTGAATCAGCTCTGTTTTCTTACTGAACTTCAGTTTGTATTCTAAGTACTATTGAAATAGTGTCTCATTAAAATTATCTGCCTCTCCGAGTATTTTTTCTAGAAAAATCAACTGATTTTCATTCATTACTTTCTAATTTTCAACAGAATATTTTTGGCTGAAGTACTTACCTTTTCACTGTCACTAAATAAAAATATCGTTATTAACCAGTAATTTTTTAAAGAAACCATTTAGTCTTTCATTGACATTCATATTTGATTTTATTTTAGGATTTTTCCTTCCATCTCCCTCACAAACTCAACAAATTCCTGAGAAAATCAGCCTGTTTTTTATGAAGTTGTTGATGCTGATATGAACAGAGTGGAGGGCAATTTTTTTAGCCCTGCAAAGCTACCTGATATTTGAAATGCTGAAGAGGAAATTACGGTTTTGCCACAACTCGCGCTTCAGGCTTTTCTTGGGTCTAACTCTTATTTTAGTAATAATTTCGGTTTTGAAAGTTAACCAGAAACAAGACTTCTTAAATCGGAGAGACCTAGAGCTGACGAAAGAAGATCCTATTGCCAATGTTAACTGCTCCAAGATTATAGAAGGGGATATAGAAGAAATTCAAAAGGTAAAGCTTGAGACATTGTCAGTGTCATTTAAGAAGCGACCCAGACTAACAACAAATGATTATATTAACATGACAGCAGACTGTGCCTCCTTCACCAAGACTAGGAAATACATTATGGAACCTCTCAGCAGTGAAGAAGCAGAATTTCCAATTGCTTACTCAATAGTGGTTTATCACAAAATTGAGATGCTTGATAGACTTCTAAGATCAATCTATGCCCCTCAGAATTTTTACTGCATTCATGTTGACAAAAAGTCTCCAGAATCTTTTTTTGCTGCTGTAAAGGGAATAGTGTCATGTTTTGATAATGTCTTTATTTCCAGCCAGTTAGAGAGTGTTGTATATGCTTCATGGAACAGGGTGCAGGCAGATATTAACTGCATGAAAGATCTCTACAGAAGAAGTTCAAACTGGAAATACCTAATAAACCTCTGCGGCATGGACTTTCCTATAAAGACCAACCAGGAAATAGTAGAGAAATTAAAAGCGCTTAAAGGTGAAAACAGCTTGGAAACTGAAAAAATGCCTGTTTATAAAGAAGTAAGGTGGAAAAAACACCATGAGATTATTGATGGTAAAATAAAGAACACAGGCATAGACAAACAACTACCACCTCTCAGTACTCCAATTTTTTCTGGTAGTGCCTATTTTGTAGTTAGCAGAAGATTTGTAGAACATGTGTTAGAAAGCAGCAAAATACTTAAGTTCATTGAGTGGGCAAAAGACACTTACAGTCCAGATGAGTACCTGTGGGCAACAATTCAGAGAATCCCTGATGTCCCAGGTGCCGTTTCTTCTAGTGACAAGTACGATGTTTCTGACATGAATGCACTGGCCAGGTTTGTCAAGTGGCAGTACTTTGAAGGTGATGTGTCCAAAGGTGCTCCCTACCCACCATGCAGTGGAGTTCATGTTCGCTCTGTCTGTGTTTTTGGGGTAGGAGACCTGAACTGGATGCTACGAAACCACCACTTCTTTGCTAATAAGTTTGACACTGATGTTGACCCTTTTGCAGTGAAATGCTTGGAAGAGTATTTGCGACACAAAGCTTTGTATCTGCAAAAGAACTGAAATATTGCATGCTCCTGTTATGAAACATAGGTACAAATAGTATACAGCTACGTACTTTTAACATGTAACATCAATGATAGGGATGCTGATGATGGGTATAATGGTTCTCACCATGTTGGTATGGTGATGATTATGCTCTCCCTGCCTTGTCCATGGACAAGGGGGAGAGAAGACATGAATCAAGTGGAGATGGGGATGCCTTGTGTTGTACACTGAGGTTTGGAACTTTGGGTACAAAATCAAAGACAGAAATTTTTGGAAGGCCAACAATTTGGAATATTTATTATATAAAAGGTGTAATTAATGGACTTCCTTTGGCTAAACTATTTCTTTTAAGGCTTGGAAAATGCATGTTGTTCACGGTTATTCCTCACTTTTGCCCAGTGAATGTAATGTTAGTTGGAAGGGAAAGATAAAGAAGGGGAAAAAAAGGTAAAAAAGCAGCTGGACTGCACAGACTGAATACTGAATACTGAAAGATCTCAGGAAAATAACATTAGAATTGATCTGAAAACTATACAAAAGGGAATGTACCAAAGCCAGCTGCCATCATTTAACTTAAATCTGATTGCTGTAGTTCTGTCGTATGTAATTCTTAATCCTCCTGAAAACTTCATCTTCAGTATGGAGTATTAAGGACTTTTGTTTAAATTTTTGTAGCCAAATCTTGCTTTTGTACTCTTAAAAACCCCTGATAATGTGATATAAATTTTATACACTAGTTTGTAATTACGTCTTCTCAGGGAAACTTAAATTTTGTGCCTGATGAGAATTAGACTCGTAATTTTACACTTCTTACTGTGTCTGGAGTCTTGCTTTTGGATCCAAAATTACTCAAGTTTCTCAAAAACTTAAAAGAACTGCAGTAGTATCTAAATGTCCATGATGGAATTACTGGTTTCTGCTTTCTCTTAAGCTGTACTTGCATTGCAGATTCTTTTAACATTGAATATGCAAAAATAAAGTTATTTTTCTAAATTGTATTGCCTCTTCCTACAGTTAATATCCTTCTAAAAGCACCACCAAAAAATCATAATGATGAAGACCTAAAATGTTTTTACTGTAGGTTGCTATACACAACTGAAGCTGCAGCTTACACAAGTCCTGGCTTTCATCCATGTATTCATTCATTAATGTGGCTATGTGTGTTTAGTTTTTTGCTGGTTGTGTTGGGTTTGTGTGTGAGTATGGGGGGCCATTTTTGGTAGTAGGGGAAGGGGCTACCCTGTGAGAAGCTTTGCAAAAGCTCCCTTGGCTCCAAGGCATATTCCCCTCAGCTGAGTCGAGAAATACCTCTGTGAATCCACATTTGTAAGGGGAAGGACTGTCTTGAAAAGAAGGTGGAGAGAACCTGGAGCAGAGGCCATTGACCTGAACAAAAGACAACCACCAGCCTAAACAGAGAGAGAGAGGTTCGTTGCCAGAAGGAGGAGGGGGATGACAGAGAACTTCAGACACCCAGTTCAGCTGCATGGAGTAGGAGAAGGTAAACGGGGTACCCTGCAGCCCATGGAAGTTCAATGGTGGAGCAGGTACCCGTGTGTAGACCATGGAGGACTCCACACTGGAGCAGAAAAGCTGGGCCCGAGGGCAGATGTGACTGAATTGAGACCCCAGAGATGCCCAATGCAAGAGCGGGATTGGACCCCCAGAGCTGGGGCGTGAGGAGGTGCACTAGACTGGGGTCCCATCTGCAGCCCATGGATGTCCCCATGCTGGAGTCAGGAGCTGAGCCTGAAGAGGTCTGTGACTCCATGGGAAGCTTGCTTTGGAACACTTTGTTCCTGGACTTTCATGCTGGGAAGAGCAGCAAAGCTGAACTGACTGAACCCCCTTTCCCTGACCCCTGTGCTGCTGTGGGGAGAAGGTAGAGAAATCAGGAGCAAAGTGATTTGAGCCTGGGAAGAGGGGAGGGGTGGGGGAAGGTGTTGTAAGGTGTGGTTGTTATGTCTCACTGCGCTACTCAGGTGATTGGTAACAAATTAAATGGATTCTTCCCCAGGTTGAGTCTGTTTTTCCCATGACCATAACTGGTGAGCGAGCCCTCCCTGTCCTCATCCTAATCCTGTGCCCCCTTTGTTGTGTGTCCCATCCCATCTCACTGGGTGGGGGGACTGACTGCAGGACCGCATGGTCCTACTGTGGGTCAAACCACCACACTGGTGCAGCTGATTTTTATTTATTTGCTTCTTTTGGCTGGAGGGAAAGGAGGAAATCTGGGTGAGTTTTGTTCTGGGTTAGGTGATGTGATTTCTTTCCATATCAATTCAGGTTTGTCATGCATAATTACTACCAGGTATCTCACCTCATGAGATGACAGTGGAATTCATTATAGGCACTAGCAAATGGCAAAACAGACTATATTTTTTGTTTCTTGAACTGTTTCTGTGATGGCAGTCTGTGTTTCTTACAAAGGTAGTTTGTTTTGAAGTTTCTCCTAAGGCGTGCCCCAATACTTAGACATTAACATAATAAAGTGCTTACTGTTGATCATGCAAACAGCTAGGGAGGCAAGCAATTTAATCTGAAATAGGGCCTGTTCTTGCTAACCCCCACCTTCAAAACCACCTGAAAGCTGTTTAGGGAGTCTTCAGAGACTTCAGAGCAGGTAATTAAAGCCTGTGAGCAGAGGCAGTGGAGGGAAATACCCTGTCTTCCCCACCCTTTGGCTTTTCTACAAGAATGCTCTTATAGGCAGTTGTCCTCTACCACCCTTGCACAAGCTACAACAAGGTACAACTTCACTGCACGCAGTACTGGGAAATTCCAGGAAGTCACATTATATTTTTAGCAGAAAGATAGTTTTTTGTTTTTAAGAATTTCCACATAAAGACAAGCTACATTAATAGCTTTTATGAGACCAGAACTGCTAGTTCAAATACACTGAAAAAACCAATAATGAAGTTCTCTGCACAGGATGGATTGCTGATTCAGTTGCTTGAAATCTGCTAGACAGCTGTAGCACCGACCCTTCTACCTACCTATTCCAACCTGCTTTGTAGTTACTCATTTGTCTAATACAATGAATGCCTGTCTGGATCTCTGTTTTTAATGATACTGCTACTGTACATAGTGAAGATGCTACTTGACTAGGTGCTCCAAATGTTACTGTTTGGATAGAGTCAAGCGAGATCCTGTGTACACTCACTGTATGTTGTGTTCTGCATAGAAGGAAAAACAGGAGAATGATGCTGTTTAGTGTATGTTCTCCATAACACAAGGAGGAAATTCTCTGGGGGAAAATGAATCAAAGAAACCCCACCTCCCTAAAAATGACCCTGATCTAGTAGATTTTAAATGGTCTAGAAAGGTAATTTAATGAAAAGAACTCTTAATCTGTTGAACAAAGGAAAATTGATAGCTTAATTAAGGATATTGCAACTACGCATATAGAAAAGACACCATAGCCAGCTATAATGGGTAAAGAAAGCTATCTTACACTAGTATTTCACTGGATCTGCCAAGAAACAGTCAAAATAGTCATCATCCTAGAACAGAGCAGCTTTGTGGCACCAACAAAACTCAAATAAAATCTAGATTATCTCCCTTACTGACATCAGCAGTTGTTTTTTTGTAACTTGTCTCAGTATTCTACTAGATGGTTAGAGGACTGGCGTAAAAGTGAACATGAAAGAAAAATGTATCACTGATACTGCAGCAACAAGCTATCTTCATGCTATGCTGAAGGTGCTGTGCTAATAGCTTAAAATTAAAAACTTAATTATTCAATCAACTCTTCAACCGTTAATTTTTAATACAGTGGTGTGCTAATACAAGAAAACTGCTGGTTTATTCTGAGCACCTTCAGGTTGCCTCTCAAGGAAGAAGGCAATACACAGACCTGCACCAGAATTGAACTTGGAAGCCAGACAGAGGATAGAGCAGTTAAAATTGAAGCAGTGATGGTGGGTTCAGCTATGGTGCTGCTAAGGGCACTCAGAGTACTTGCTTTTTCCAGTCCCTGCTGCATGCACCCGCTTACACCAGCCCTCATACTGTGACATTATCATCCTTTGGGCAGCTAGGAAGGAAGTTGGTTTGCATTCTGCCTACCCAATAACCTTCCACCTCCCCGCCCCTTCCCCTCTTTCTATTTTTTAAAGCTGGTTGTGTTTCTCAGTCCAGCTCACCAGTGCTGGGAAGGAATGAGTAGCTAGTTAAACCGTTGCTGAAGTAACACATACGCTATTCAAAATCCCCTAGCTTGTCTTTCAATTTTCCATAGCAGAATTTTGCAAAAGAGCTCAGTGCATCAGAGGCACTGCTCTAATTCAGTCCCCACTTACACAGAAGTATTTTGACTGGCCTCAATAATAATAACAATTTGCTCGGTTATTATCAGTAGATATTAATTGTGGTAACCAAGTATCCTGTATCACCAAGAGTCACCACGCTGAAAGCCTTTAGGTTCAAAGGCTGATTTGATCCCAGAACCCAAACTGCTGTGCTTTCATCTCCTTACATTTGGTTTGACAGGAAGCATGTGTTTGGGTCCTCTGCTGCTTCCTATCTAGCACAACAGAAAATGACAGGAAACCTTGAAGATGAGCACTGCGGTTATAATTAGGGTTGCAAGCCAGATCACCATAACTTGGTGCATTTTCAAGTGGCCTGACAATTAAAAATTGACCTGGGTTGTACCCTTAATGCATTAGAAGATAAAAATGAAAGAAGAGGCCATCTGCTCCAACATACTTGTACTGTGCTGCTAGGGACATAAACACTTCCTCCAGTTTCCATGCTATTGCTAGCTTTGAATGGGTGTGCCAATCATTAAAAATAGTAAATGTGATTTGATTTAGTTTAAGTTCTGTAGCAGTATTTCACTGTTTTAATTTATAGCTTCTTTTACTCTTCAAAATTTTAGTCGTGGATTTTTTTAGTCACTTATAGAATACATAAAAGAGCTAATATCATAGTGAGCTCATCTTCAGACAATTAAAACATGGGAAATTGTGTTATATAAAATATTCCAGTTAGCGGTACCATTCATCCTCAGCTTAACATTTCAATAATCTAGTAGACCAGTTTCCATAGTTGTCAAGTTATCTTCTTTCCAATAGATCAGTTTTCTTAATATTACTTTTAATGCCTTAGACTGTGGTGTGGTAAATTAATAGTAACCTGCTTTTGACAGGCAAGGAGCTTTCCAGGTGCCTTAGACAGCAGACATAAAAAGGCAATACCCTTCAGGTTATGTTGTTTATTCCAAATCGAGTCACACAACTTTTTCCAGATATACCTCCTCAATTTTCAAGAATCTACACTAATCTGATTTATCAAGTAATTTTCATAGAATCATAGAATGGTTAGGATTGGAAGGGACCTTAAAGATCATCTAGTTCCAACGCCCCTGCCATCAGCAGGGACACCTTCCACTAGATCAGGTTGCTCAACACCTCATCCAGCCTGACCTTAAATACTTCCAGGGAGGGACATCTACAACTTCCTTGGGCGACTGTTCCAGTGTCTCACCACCCTCACAGTGAAGAACTTCTTCCTAATATCTAATCTGAACCTACCCTCTTTCAGTTTAAAGCCATTTCCCCTTGTTCTGTCATTAACTGCCCTTATGAAAAGTCCCTCCACAGCTTTCCTGTAAGCCCCCTTCAGGTACTGGGAGGCCGCTATAAGATCTCCCTGGAGCCTTCTCCTCTCCAGGCTGAACAGCCCCAACTCTTTCAGCCTGTCCTCATAGGAGAGGTGCTCCAGCCCTCGGATCATCCTTGTGGCCCTTCTCTGGACTTGTTCTAACTGGTCCATGTCTTTCTTATGTTGGGGGCTTTTCCTTATATGTATCCTGAATTTTTCTATTTTATAACTGAAATGAGTCCATTTCTTACTCTTTGCATACAAATAACAGTTTGGGGGGTTTTCTTTTTTTTTTTTTTTTCTTTCCTGGGGCAGCCCTTAAGTCCCCCAACCCTTTGTATTTGCATTATGGTGTTCCTTATTTGCCTTGCCTTACATTGCAACATACTCAGACAAGGAAATATTTTGCTCAGTGCCCTCATTTAAATTCTGTGGCTCTGAAATTGAGCTTTGCTATTGAAGTCTTACAGATGATTGGGTTGTTCTAGGATTTGCCAGTATTCATTTTAGTCTGTCTGGCCTCTACAGCTATAACAGAGCTTGACAAGAAAAGGTTAAGAACATATCCAAATCCTTGTAGTCAAACCAATGTATTTAAAAATATATTGTTTTTATACATATATATATAAAAATATATTGTTTTCTGTGTAGAAAAAAAAAAAGATTATACATACAAAAATTCAGCTAGGAAAAACATGTCAAGATGGGCCCTGAGCAGATGTTACCTGTTAAAATCCATGTCGCATACTCCAAGACAGGATGTTGGAAAATTTTCTGACTGATACTAATCTAACTACACTTTTAAAAATAATTTCCTCTGGATTTGGAAACCTAGGGAGATCTAGTCACATACAAGCAATGATCTTGTATTCTGTTCTGTGAAATCATATTAATCTTACCCAGCTTAATATTTTTTTACTTTTCAGGGACTCGAACCTACCTTCACTCTCTCATTTAAACAAACAGTATTTCAGAAATCCTTTCACAAAAAATGTTTAGTTACTAAAGTCTCCACTAACTTCAATGAAATTAGTCTTCATCAAAACCCCTTATCTTTCTTTCTTTCAGCCAACTTGCCTTTTCTACACAAGGGGGTGGGGAAGAGACATGGTCATATGGCTTCAAAGTATATTTTACCAACTGATGTGTGATAGGGAAAGTGAAAGTTGTGGCTTAGCAGTTATGGGTAAGTCTTTAGTATATTTTGGCACCAGCTGTTTCAGCTGCATTAATGATGCTGGAAAGAGGGATTTCCCAGTTGGTATGAAATGAGTTGAATATGGAGAACATACTGTAAGACTGCACATCATCTGCCTGTAGGTAACGCTCATAATCCCATTTAAAAGCAGACTGATGTTAATTAAACATGTTGCTTGCACCAGGCAGTTAAATCTTACCTTTAAAGAGGTAATTAAACCTGTTTAAACCACTAGATTATTAGGATAATGTTGTAACACCTCCTCTACAAGTAGGAGTTGAAATGCTGTCACCCTTAACTTTAACCTAATTCTGGACACCCTTTATACCATTTGAAGTTTAAAGCAGATATCTGCAAATATCAGCAAACCTGTTGTTAACAACACACCAAATCTCGCCGGCCAGGCCAGGTGCCCCCCTGCCTGCATGGGGCTCTTGAGCCCAAATGAGCCCAGTGGGTTAATTTATTCTCAACCAAGCAGTGCTGTTTAAGCTACCTGCACAACATATCTGGGGCAACTGAGGGCAGAGAGAAAAAGAAGGTCTCTTTCTCAGTACCTCTAGCCTCATGGGCTTTCTCCTTCCTTAGCGAAGAAGACTTTTCCCACCCTTGCCTCCTTTTCTCTTCTTGCCATGATCTTCTGGGAAGAGAAGGCATATCTGAAAGAAACACCAACAGACCATGCCAAACATCGTTACTTCAGGTGGCCAAGGAAAAGTGAAGTTTCAGTAAAACTATTTTCAGATGAGGTGACAGATCAGGGCAAGGGTACTTAATCACTTTGGTCCTGAGGGCTGTCTTCCCTGTCCCTGAGCTTCCCACCCCCTAGGTCCCAGCAAGTCCTAGACCAAAAACATGGTGGGAGTCCCCTTTAACTATGAATATAGACAGCAGAATCCTGTGGTGGATTATCTGTCCAGCTTTACCCTGCAGTCTATGCTGAATCTGAAAATCTTTCTAAAATAATACAATGATTATATATTCAGATACATGGAGAAAATAAATGAGGTTTCTGTCAGCAGCTGAAATCTTTCTAGGTACTTCCTAATCAGTAAAATTTGCAAACGCACTTTTCTATTTTTGAATTACAATTCAAAATAAGAACTACTGCATACATAACATTCACAATTTTGCTATATTTACTTAAGTATAACAGTAATGGACTGACATTCTGGATAAAATAGAAATTTGAGTCATGAATGTAGGTTAAATTCCATAATTTAGAAATAGTTTTCACTATTTTAACACAACACTTAAAACGTATTTCTTAGGTTCTATAAGACTTTGCATAAAAAGCAACCAAATATAAAAGTTTTGAGTACAGTCACTTCTGCACTGTTGTATAACTGAAAGGCATGCTAATTTATTTATTTATTTATTTAGGGGAAGGAAGAGCAGAATAATTTCTTCCATATTTCAGCATAGCTCTAGGCTTCACTACCTCTGTCAAAGGGGAACAACTAGTGAAGAGAAAGTGGGACCTAGAGAATGCATTAGACCTTGGGTGTAAGGGGTGACTTTGTTTCTCAGTTTGGTAGCTATTTCTTAGCTTAATTTTTTAGCAAGCTCAGAATCGCAAACCCTCTTAAGAATTATTGCTTTTGCATGGCTGCCATTTATTTGCAGAGAATAATTTAAAAGATCTACGGTTTTCCTTTAAATGAAACCCTCAGCAGCAACTGTCAAGTTCAATTTTCATTGTAATTCTTAAAATAAACACTCTGTGAAAAAAGAATTGTTTCTAAATGTCTCTGATCTATCTTTGTGAGGAGGTAGTCCCAAAAACCTCAAAGCCCACACAAGCTCAGTATTTTTCAGGTCTAACCAAAACAGTACTGAACTATATATCACTAGGATTTTGTATATTTTGGAAGTCATATTTCTTTTACCTGTAAATGTATCAAAATTTGCAGTCAATACAGTGGACTTTCATCCTTCTTGAACTTTGAAGGCTGAATTTTTACTAGTAGCCTGAAGAACACTCAGAAAATATAAAGTCTGCTTGACTGGCAGCTCAGCTGTGTAATCTGTGTACTTCAGTTAATTTGCATGAAACTATGAGAACTTTCCATCAGCTAAGTATCTTTCTAGCATTAAAAATAGTCACACATGGAAATATTTTAAATGAGAGGAAAAATCCTCCACAAGGCTACCTTTCATCATGGGTGAATGACACAGACTGGAACAGTCTCACAAAAAATTAAATGCTAAGAGCAAAAAATATTGGAAAGTGACAGTCATGGTGGAATAGAATGACAATCACAATGTCAAAATATTTCACATAGCTCTGTCTGGGATACTATAGTTAGTAGTTCAGCACTAGTTATCAGTTGCCTTCAGCCAGTGGAGTTTAAACAGCATATTTGGACCAGTTGCTGGATGGAGGGTGGTGACAGAGGTTGAGGTACTTGGTGGCTTTCAAGTGAGCCCTCAACCTACCCACACCCCTGAGACCAGTTGGGTTGCACCCAAGGGGGCTAAGGGAGCTATCCAATGTCCTTGCAAGGCTGTTCTCCTTCAGTTCTGACAGGTCATGAAGACTGGAGGAGGCTGCCAATGACCAAAGCAAAGCAAATGTTGCACCCATCTTCAGAGAAGGGTAAATGGAGCAACCTGGGGAACTACAGGCTGATTGGCTTCATTTAGGGTCCCTGGGAAAATCACAGGTGGAGGAAGAACTCATGGGCATGTACAAGCACACGAGGGAGAAGACAGGGACTGGTAATAGTCAGTCCTGGATGGTTATCTGCTGGATGGTCATCTATGATAAAATGACTGGATTTGTGGATGAGACATGGAGCAGCTGGAACAAGTCCAGAGGAGGCCATGAGGATGATCTGAGGGCTGGAGCACCTCTCCTATGAGGACAGGCTGAGAGAGTTGGGGCTGTTCAGCCTCAAGAAGAGAAGGCTCCAGGGAGATCTTATATCGATCTTCCAATACCTGAAGGGGCTTACAAGAAAGCTGGGGAGGAACTTTTCATAAGGGCAGTTAATGACAAAACAAGGGGAAATGACTTTAAACTGCGAGAGGGCAGGTTTAGATTTGATATTAGGAAGAAATTCTTTCTTGTGAGGTTGGTCAGACACTGGAACAGGTTGCCCAGGGAAGCTGTGGATGCCCCCTCCCTGGAAGTGTTCAAGGCCAGGCTGGACGAGGCTTTGAGCAACCTGGTCTAGTGGAAGGTGTCCCTGCTGATGGCAGGGGGGTTGGAACTAGATGATCTTTAAGGTCCCTTCCAACCCAAACCATTCTATGATTCTATGAGATAAAAGCAGTAGGTGTTGTTGGCCTGGATGTACACGAGCAAGGCTTCAACAGACACTGTGAGGAAAGGCAGCAAGACGGGAAGGCAGCCTTCAAGGTGCCCACTCTACCTATGAGGAGGTTACCATGGGCCAGGCTTTTTGCCACTGGTGGCCATAAATGGAAACAGGAGAATTTCCAGCTAGAGAAAGTGGGGATGGGGTATTTCCATGGTGGGATAACTAAGTACTGAGACAGGCTGCCTGGAGACACTGTGTCATCTCTGTCCTTGGGGCATTTCAAGCCCTGGCCACACAGAGCTCTGAGCAACCATGTCTGACCCCACAGCTGAGCCTGCCTTGGGCAGGGGGTTGGACTGGAGACCTCCTGCAGGTCACATGAGTCCATATGACTGTTTTTCTATATTCCTTCAGCAGTTGTACAGTTACAAAACCACTCCAAGGGAATGAAAGCTGCAGAAAAATATTTCTGGAAACAGATAACCCATTTCTTATGAACTGAATGTTTTAAATAATATATAATACCTGAGACTTGCTGTAACTCATTTTCCCTTGTTGCACACATTCGCCTTGTCATCCCCACAAATACTGGTCCCCACAAACCCCCAACACAATGTTCCCTTTCTTCACCTGTTCTGCTATTTTAAATTTAGTAATCTTTTCACAAGAATACTGCCACATCTGTCTGGGATTAAATTTGGTCCAATGTTTGTTTACATTAATGACAGAGTTACACTCTAAGGTGGGCAGGCTGTTTACTACATGGAATGTAAAGGTATCTGCCCATTACTGGCAGTTATATTTCAGGGGAACAATTAGCCCAGATGAAGCTGGAAATAGTGATTAAAAAATTAAGCTGGGAAATAATTAAGACACTTAGCATTTTCCGGTACTGTTGTGACCACCATTTGGCTCTGCTCACATCCTCAAACGAAGCCACAAATGAATCTATTTGTGTGATGCAGCAGTGGGATGGTATGAGATGGTTCTTGGAGTGCAATCAGTCCGTGCTTGTACAAGCCCCTCTTTGGACAGAAAGGGGAGTCAGTACAATCAGGTCAATCTTCTCCTATGTGCTGCTCTAAGAAGGTATTTGGCTTTTTGGCCATTTAAAGGTTGTTGTAAAGGCAGCTATAAAGATGAACAGTAGGAAAGCAAATCTGTTTTGTGTTTATTTTCATGTGTGCTCCCTCTTGCCTAGGAAGGTCTGTATGTCTGGACTTGTAGGTTGCTTTTAAAAACTACTTGAAAAAAGGCTAGATGCACGTGTGTTTGTGTAGCTTGTCATCTCTTCCAACAGGAGCAGCTACTTAGAATAATTTAGACTGAGAAACCACATTATGCAAGCCTTTGATGGGAACTTGGTAGTGTAACAATCCCATGCAAAATCTTGGCTTAGAATTGGTATATAAGAATATACCAATGGAAGTATTATTCTTTATATATCAGCATCTGGGTTATAGTAGTGTAAATTATTTTTGGCACAAGGCAGTATTTGGTTAGTGTTTGTTAAGTGTTACTCTCTTTAATTGCTGGAAAAAGAAGGAGAAATAATTCCATCAAAATGATTTCACTTTCTGCTTAGTGCTCTGTGTCATTTGTTGGCAAAGGTAATGGAAAGAAAAATATCAGCAACAAAAAGTAACCATTAAATGGTTTTTTTATATTAACAGCACTGGCTCCAATCTTCTTTCCCATATTTGGTATTGCCTAAACTGCAGTAAATGACTATGATACAATTAGTATTTCAAGCTGCTAGCCTTGACCAGTTTTCAAAATAACTGAAAGCACCTAATGTGGGAACTTGGATGGTTATGTCAAAAATTATGTCCCCGCACCACTCACTACACCTGAAGTTAGAGGCATCTTCTTTCCATCATATTCTTATCTTTAATCCTTCATGCTTCACTTAAACAATTGAATCTACATGTCTCCTTCCACCTGGCTCCATAGCTCAGCACCTAGTTAATTTAAAAATTCTGCACAAAGACATACTGCTGCCAGCACACTCAGAAAGCTTCCTTTCCCCTCCCCTCTGTCTTAGAAGAGCAGCACACCCTCTGTTTTTTAAAATAGGAAATACATCTTTCTGTCTACACAGGAATTTGGTCTCTTCTCTAAAGAAGTCAGCAGCTCTGTAGAGACAAGCAGGTTAAAGACAAACCTTTCTCCATTCCATTGCCTTGGCCAGCCTCATGCAGCTGATAATTCCTTGCGCCAGTAGCTCATGCTCCGTGTGGAACCTGGCACTTATGCCCAGAATAGGGAATCAGGTGTAGCCCAGTGTGTACATCTTCACTGATGTTTGCAGATCTTTGTGCAGAAACTGCATGCTATTTGCACTTTGTAACTCCAAAGGAGAAAGTATCACTCAATTTGTCTGATGTCAGGTTTCTCGTGTCTTTCTCTGAGGTTATGGTACAAACCAGTCAATGTCAGAAGCACACCACCAGATTGGGAGGGTGGCTCAAACCAATGGTAAGTCTCAAGAACTGACATCTGAAAAATGCCATGCAGCAGAATTTAGGAAAACACAACAAAGCAATACAAGTTACAGCAGCCTATTTTCAGGAAAAAAAGTTTATCAATCTCAAAATGCTTATGCAAATGATACTCAGCTGGAGAAAAAACCCCTTCGCTATGCTGTCTTTAAATGTCTCATCTATTATTAGAGAGAAGATTCTCTGCCTTTATTAAAAAAAAAAATAGCAGGTAGAATAAAATGTCAGCCTGAGTGTTAAATGGCAATCTGCAGAAAAGGATTAGGCTATTGGATAAAACACTGTCAAATAATACTTAAGTATATTTCAAGAGGCCATTGGCATTTTTTTTCTCACTGAATGAATTCCTGTGCTGCAGTTCAACATGCAAATCCTGGCTTCATAGCTGCTCAGCCCCCATTTGAACATGTTATTCCTGCCATAAGGAGTCCTGCTGCTGGGCAGACTTGAGGCTCTGTGATGCAATTTCAGTACTCTACAGTGTATTTTAAGAGGGTTCACACAGTACATTTGTTGTTAGACAAAGAACACCAGCAGAGGTTTAGAAAGCACAGCGACTTCTAGGCAATTGCCTACATTAATTTAGAGCCAAAAAAAAAAGTCTTAAAAATGATCAGTGATGAGACTGCATAGCACAACCACTTCCTTTTTTCACATAGTAGGCAGATGGTAAGGAGGGATAGAGCATTCAGTGTGAGATATGCAGAAGTGAAGTGGTTAGGGAAGCCCATGTAAACCTTGAGAATGCAGTATCATAGAAAAGAAAATGGCATGGAAACCTTAACTTTCTCTGGAGTCCTGGGAATGGAGACATACTCAGTGGACACATACTGGGGGGAAAAAAAAAAAAAAAAAAAAGATCAGCCACAGTATAGCTTCTACTAGAGTTAAATATTAACATGTCCAGAGGAAATGAAAGGCAGCAAAATATCATAGGCTTACTGATTTCATTGTAACTTTATCCAAATGCCCTACTGTGGAAACTACTATGTAAACAAACAGGGAGACAGACCACCTTCTCCAAAGAACCTTTGTCACAAAAAATCATAAGGCAATGCACTAAAAGGCAAGTGAGATGAAGAATATATTTTGTTATACTGACAAAAATAGAACAAGAAAATAATGTAGAATAAAATAGAGTGGAACTAGAAAAATGGGGAAAAAACCAGGAGAACAGGAAGGCTGATGAAAGAAGAGAGAGCAGAAAGGGAGAAATTGGAAAACTAGCAAAGAGCATAATAAAATATGGGCAGGAGATGGTGGAAGAAATCATTGTAATGAGGTTTTGACATTTTAAGGAGTGGTCCATTTCATTTTTTCATCTTTATCCATCCTGTCCACCACTACTGTGCTGAAGTATTATAAATTACTTAAAGTTTTACTTGTGGAAAACTACAAGTTTCTGGCAACAAAAGCTGTAGTCATCCTGACCAGGAGACCACTATATACTTAGGAGCCAGTGACCCACCCCTCAGCTAACCTAGTCAGGTGCTACATGCCCAGCATGTCCTTCAGGCTGTGCTGTGCCGTTCTGTGCTGTGCCGTGCTGCACGCCTTCCCCTGCCGCAGCCTGCGCACAGTGTCGGAGGAGCCTGTGGGCAGCTGCCCCTCAGCACTGGTGATAAAGCCTTGTCTTTAACAACGCAACAAGAAGCCATCTGGAGAACATCTTTCATTTTTGACAGTCAAAATGATGAACAGGGTTGCTTTCTTTCTAGGAAATCCTATAACAACTTGAATGACTGGCAGGGGTGACTCGCTTTCTGCCATGAATGGGGTCTGCAAGGTGTCTTGTGCATGGATTGGAGTCCTGTTTGATGCCTGGGGCTCCCAGCACCTAAAGGCATGTAAGATTATCTATGCTTTTCTCTTCTTATTGTGTTAGCTCTAATAAATAGCATTGTGAGTGATACCTTACAGAGTCTGAGAATTTTTCTTACTGGGATGGCAATGGACCAGCACCTCCCAGGGCAAAACCAGAAGCCTAAATGAATATCACTCTAAGGAGCTAAAAACAACTCCTAGTACTAAAAGTAAAACATAATAAAGCTAAAACCTTTACACTACTCTCCCAACAACAACTGACATAATCTCCTCCCACCTGCAAGGTAGTACATATGCATTCAGTATGAATAACATCACGTGGTGCCAGAAGATTTGACAGTAAATGGAAATAAAACCCTTTCACAGACACTCCTAGGGCTTTTCTTCCACGGAAAGTTAAATTTCTACCTTACCTAAAAATGGAACAACTATTCAGGAGAAATCTCTCCTGGTGGAAAATTAGTTCAACATAATAATGCCTTTATCTTTATTTTCATCTAATTCTTGACTTAAATAGGAACAATGCAAATATTATTCTGAAACAAGGCCATCCACACTAACTTTTACTAAAAAAAAAAAGTCTGAGGTGACTCCACAGACAGAACAGTGCAGATCAGGATGCTCATTTTCACTGAAAACTGAAAGAAAGGAAGTCACACATCAATCATCTTAAACAATGAGGCATATCTGTTGCCCTTGTATACAGTCATATCCTAGTGTTTTCTCACAATACCTCCACAATCTTGCTTAAATCATAGCAGTCATATCCTAATGTTTTCTCACAATACATCTACAAACTTGCCTAAATTGTAGCAGGAAACCATCTAGTACCCACTACATAACACATTTCCATCTAGTCTTGTAGGCCTGTTCTTTACGCCCAGAAATAAGATAAATTGAGTTTTTATGTTTATTACCACAAGACAGCTAAGACTGCCTTTCTTCCTTTGGGTGCATGCACCCTACTATAGTGATTTATGAGGTACTTTAATCTAGACATTTTTGTAGTACATGAGTAGTACAGTCACTACGATTAGTATTAGAATATATTCCAGACACTTCATGCACACTAAACGGAGATCAAACTACATTATGTGTTCATACTGCAAGAACACCACCTTATTCTGTGTATCCTCAGCACCCGTGTGATTCCAAGATGTCAGTCCAAGCTTAATGGATTACAACAGCACAAACCCAGCATCAACAAAGACCTGAATCTATGCAGGCATTCTGGGTCTCAAAATCCCTTTCTATCACATACTGATAAGAAAATGCATCCTGTCATAGCAAAGCAGGACTGAGGGAGAGTCGTGGTGATGGGCAACACTGTGCTAGCTTTCCTGTTACTACCAGTCCTGTAGATTTACTCTCAGGTGGTTTTGGATGAGCAGGCTGCTTCCTAGTGCCATGGTCTTCTGAGGCTACATGCAAGACTGGTGGTGGTGACTGTGCCAGTGAGCACTGGAAAAACACACAGTGGCCTTGGCTGGGGAGCACCCAGTGGGAAAAGCAAACAGGAGACATCTTGTGCATCCTGCAGCTCGGCTGTGGCAGGAGGGCACTGGGTTGGGTTAACAAGGCACCTCATATTTCTTCTGCCTCGATGCTGAGTCACGCTTGGTGTGACAGTTAAGATTTACTTCCCCCACCTCCACTCTAAGAAGGGCAGGTATCCTGCCTGATTTAAAACTCAGAGAATTGTAGATGTCTTGATAATTAGCATAAGTGCTAAAATATTTTTTATTCCCAGAAATGGAAAATTATGATCGTGGGGATCAGTTACAACCAGTTACTGTTGGCAAGCTTAAACCACCAAACATGTATTTTATTTTACATATGTTACCTTTCTTCAGCTAGGCTACTCATTTTTTAACAGTGGCCTTGATACAATGGTAGCACAATATTTATTTTTAGTCCTGCAGCACAATGATTTTGCACCTGGGACAGGGCAACCCTGGA
>NW_010338174.1:0-342 GCF_000700745.2 Antrostomus carolinensis
AAGGCAGCTGCCATAGTTCCCCCAGCCCCCCGGCATCCATCCCTGCAGGGTGTGGGATTTGCAGGGGACAGGGAGAAGCAAAACAGAGAGGCCTTGGGATGGAGATGCTTGGGGACAACCCACCTCCTCCCAACACTCAGAGCCACATCTCCTTTCCAGGCCACGCATATGGCTGAGCAGTCCTCTCCAGAGGTGGCCCCGCCAGCCCAGGTGATGGCTGCAGACAACACTGAAGCCCCTCTACTCCAGGCCACCCGCCGTGGCTCCCAGCCCCCAGCACTGGCACGGGGCACTGAGGAAGGCAAAGCACTGCTCCTGCCCTCCCGCCGCAGCTCCATCCTC
>NW_010338174.1:432-4069 GCF_000700745.2 Antrostomus carolinensis
CTCACTCGGGGCAGCCCCGGGGGGCAGGCGCCCCTCCATCGGCCCCTGGATGCTCCACAGCCGCGTGAGCTTCTCCGGGCTCCCCCTCTTCCAGCCCATCCTTAAGACCCGCCTTGAAAACACTTCCAGGATGCAGCCAGACAAAGGCTGCAAGTTTGATGCAGGGCGGGTGCAGCGGCTGCGGGGGGGGGGCCTGGCCCGCATACCGGGGACCACGGTCTACAGCCCCCAGGGCAGCGCCCTGTTAGCCCAGAGCCTGGCCGAGCTGCTGCGGAGCCGGGCAAAGGAGGTGGTGGCACCCCGATACAAGCTGGTCTGCCATGTGCTGCTGGGACAGCAGAGCCAGCAGAGCCTGCTGGTGGCTAGCCGGGCACTGTGGGACCCCGAGAGTGACAGCTTTGCCTCTGCAACCTTTGCCAACACCTCCCTCTTTGCTGTGGCCACAGTGCATGGGGTCTACTTTGAGTAGCACCTGCCTCTCCCTCCACCCAGCTTTGTTGGGCTGCAGGGGGAAAGCAGCTGAAATAAAGATGTTTGCTCCAGCTGTGGCTCATACCTGGTGCGCAGAGAGCAAGGCATGGATGCACCTCAGTGCCTTGATGCTCACTACAGTTCCCAGTTCAGGCTCATACACACACTGTAGCTTCCACTACCATGGTCAGCAAAAAACCCCAAACTGCAGCAAACAACTCAAAAGGCTGCATTACCCTGGAGCAGGCAGCAGCTTAGCCTGCTTCCCACAGCACAAGCTGCTCCCAGGCACATTGATTACACCAGCACTGGGGAAGGAGGTGGTGATCACCTCCAAAGCAAGCCTACAGAGCAGATTAAGTCCCTCCTCTCTCCTGGCTTCACTCCCAGCTCATATCCCATCACACGAGGTGTGATAGTGCCAGGACCCAGGCAACCCACCACCCAGCTCCTGCCTTCTCTAGCTCAGCAGAAGCTTAAGAGCAGCTGGGCTCAGTCCAAGACCAGAGACAGAGTTTGGCAGCAACAAGAAGCTCAGAGAGCTCCAGGGCTCCACAGGCATCACCAATAGCTAACTCTGCCCTTCCTGCCAGCCCAGGAAGGGCAGTGGAAGTACCACATGGGCTCCTCACTCCCATCCTGCCTCCCTGACCTTGTCCCCCAGTAACAGCCAGTGTCAATAGGGGTCTTGCCTGGCAAGCAGGAACAGCCCTGGAGCAAGGATGAAGTTGAAGGCCCCAGCTCCAAGAAAGGTGAAAACAGTTTGCCCTTACACAAATAAATTTTATTGAGGTGGGTCAGAGACAGGGGAGTTGCACATGGATAGACCAACAGGAAAATAAATAATTCCATATAAATAAGATACATAAATAGTCCCACACAGCCGAGACTGCCTTGAAACAAGAAACCTCCCTGGGTCTCCACAAGATGAAGGCTTCTCCAGGCAAGCCCTCAGATCCCACCCCCCCCACCCTTTATTAAACCTCAGGTTGTACCAGACAATTCACAATTTGGAGCAGACTGGGCACAGCTGGACCCAGCACAGCCCCCTCCTTAGTGTAGCAGTTGTGGAGCAGCACACACCAGCCCATGCAGCCCCTGGCAGGGCAGGCAGCGCCCTTCACCCCTGTCCACCCCTGGGAAGGGGTTTTTCCTACCCCACAGCAGCCAAGCCTAGAATCAAGGCTGTGCCAGTCTTCTCCAGGCCATGGAGAGGGTCTGTGCAACTGGTGCATCACCCAGGGAAGGACAGCCTGAGCAGTGCTGCCTAGAGCAGCCTGAGCTGCTCTAGGCAGCTGCCAGCCAGGGCAGGCTGGGGCACCAGGAAACGCAAGAGGTACAGCCAGCCCCAAACCTGGCTGCAGGGCACTCACCCACCACCTCTGTGCCACCTCAGTCCACTCCACCAAGACAGCACAACCGGAGCAGGAGATGCCAGTGAGAAGATAGATTGCCCAGAGCCAGGGAGCAGCAGGGATGTCCAGACCTGCTGCTGTAACCACAACCACGTGTCTTAGTTCAGAGTCCAGCTGAGCACCACGATACAGTGTGCCCAGGTGGGCAGCCAGCACCACAACATACCTCCCATCCCATGGGAGGGCAGGGGGAGACCTCTACATCCAGAGAGGGTCCCCCAAGGTCCCACGCTAGGCCTCAGCCCGTTCCTGGAGGAGCTTGAGAATGTACTTGAGGCGGTGGTGGAGCTCAGGAGAGCAGCCCAGCTCCTGGATGCTGCACAGCTTGTAGGTGTAGGAGTTGCGTTCCCGGTTGATGTAGGTGACAAGACAGGAGTGGTCAGGCTTGCTAATGATCACCTTGGTGTGGTCATTGTAGAAGTTCACCTAGGAGACAGGTCAGGCTTGGTTTAACCCACGCTTCCCGCGGCATGTCAGGAGCCAGGATGGAGCCTCACTTCCTGCCTCAACCCGTTCCTCCTCCCCGACCTGCCCAGGAGCATCCCTGCTTCATGCCCCACGGCTGGAATGTGCCAGCCCGAGCACCAGGGCAGATGGAAGCAGCTGACTGAACCATCATGTCCCCCATGGGCTGAACAAGCTGCAGCCAGCAGCTCCAGGCACCAGAGCAGCATCCTGCATCCACAGCTGGACCTTGCATTTGGGCTGTGGCAGACAAGATCTAACACAGGCCAGGAGTCCCCAGCTGGCTTCCTCCCCACAGAGGTCTATACATCTCCACTGTGCCCCACACATACCTGGAGGGTGCCACTGCTGAACAGCATGAGCAAGGCTTGGTCAGTCTTCACCCACTGCAGGAGGAGGGCTGGCTGCCCGAGGTCATCTATGCTGGGCAAGTCACCTCCCTTGGAGAGAAGGGTCTGCATAAGCCACTTGTCCCATACATGGGGGCACTGTCACAGCCAAACCTGGGCACATGCCCAGTGGGGTCTCCACTCCCAGCACACAACTGTCTAGGTGTCCACCTTACCACAGCCCATGAGCCAGGAGTCCCACAGCCCCAAGCAGTGTGGTCAAGCTACAACCCAACATCCAACCCACCCATGATCCCAGCCCACCCCAAGGCCCCAGCACCCACCTTCATGAGATGCTGCTCCATGTAGGATGCAAAGTAGCGCAAGACACTCATCTGTCCCTGCAGCTGCTCGGGGACAGCAGCCACGGAGAACACAAGGTGCTTGCTGTTGGTCGGGTTGTAATGCACCGTCCTGTGAGGGAGCAGACCATGAGCTTTGGGACCAAACCCACCCCTAGGGCAGCCTTCCCTTGCCCCTTCCCACCCGAGGGGCTTCCCCAGAGACACCAGCCCCTTCTCCACTGCTTACCTGTGGTTGGGGGAAAGCGTCATGTGCGTGCCGTTGTTGAAGAGGACCCCGATGGTGCGGTTGGAGAGCTGGTAGCCAAAGCCATACTTGTTGGAGTAATCCACCCACTTGCTCACCCAGACAAAGTGCTCATGGCGGGCCAGGGAAGCTGGGTTTTTTTCCGCTGGTGGAGAGGAGAGGGGGTGAGCAGAGCAGGCAGCCAGCCCCTGCCCACCTCACCTCCCCACAGAGGCTCTGACAGCCTTTAAGGTACCCCAAATAGGAGCATGCCTTCTTCCCACAGGGAAGGGGATGCACAGCGCCCTGTCCCATCCCAGAGCGGTCCAACCGGTTTACCTGGTGGCATGGAGGAGAGGCAGGGCCGCC
>NW_010338174.1:4104-5832 GCF_000700745.2 Antrostomus carolinensis
CTTCAAAGGCTGCGGAGAGAAGATGACGGGCTGAGTCAGCCGGCCCCGCTATCAGCCAGGGCAGGACAGGAAGCTGGGGTGGCCTGGACAGGTATTGCTCACCTTCACAGCTGCTGGCCATTGTCCCCCGGATGGAGGGGCACACAGACTTGTGAGATGTCTCCTCCATCACTGTCTCCACAGGGCTAGAGCTGGCGCTGTGGCATGATACAGGGGTGGCCTGCAGAGAGAACTGGCTTTATCACCATCCTGCCTGCTCCCCCAAAGAGGGGTGTGCATGAGCTCAGGGATGTCCTCACCTCATTCCCTTCCACAGTTTTATAGCTCATCTGCCGGCAGATTGAAGTCTTCACCAGCCCAGTGACCAGCTTGGAGATGTCATCCTTGTCTTCCAAAGAGCCTTTCTTGGCTGAGGAGAGAGCAAGCAATGAGTAAGCTGTTGAGCACAGGGGATGGGGACATCTGGGCCACCCCTTCCAGTAGCTCAGCCCTCCCTCATCTGCTCCCATGCCCACAGTGGTGAGGATGGTGTCACACAGCTGCCTCCCACTTTCACTTCCCAGTTCTCATGCAACACAGGGCTTCCAGGAGGAACTGTCCCCATGGGTTGCAGCACAGCATCCACTCTCCAGACACACACCCATGCCAGGCCACCAGCACCAGGAGGGCAGGGGCAAGTCCAGCTCGCACTGGCCCTGGGCAGGGGTCCAGAGAGTCATATCAGGATGTCTCTCCAGGACACAAGACCCACTTCTCTGGAGAAAGGATCATCCAGAGGCTCCTGGGCAAGTGCATGGACTCACCCTTAGGTTTCTTCTTCCCAAAGAGTGTCTTGGTGACTTTAGCAAACAGGCTCTTTGCTGGGTTGGGGTGACTCAGCTCTGGAGCCATCACACAGCTGCTGGGAGGGAGCTTCTCAGGCGTGTAGCCCTGCAGAGAGGTCAAGGCAGAGGTTTAGTTTCCATAGCCCATGTGCTCCAGGCAGAGCAGCTGCCCTGGGCTGACCCCAGTCGCTCACAGCCCTCCTGACAGCCAGCTTGCATTTCCATCAAGCCTTGGCCCCATGACTAGCATCAGCACAGGAAACAGCCCATGCTGTAGGGACAATGCAGCAGGAGCACACCAGATCCCTCAGTTCCCCTGCCTGGCATTTGGGCAGGAACAGCAGCTACTTCCTTTGAAGGCCTGAGACTTGGGCTCCAAGGACAGCACTTTGCACAGCCCAAAAAGCCTCATCCCACCTGGAGAAGGGTCAAGGTCAGATCCTCATCCACTCACCTTGAAGAACTCATGGTCCAAGATCTCCTCGAGGGTGAGACGGTCCTGGGGGTTGCGTCTGAGGATGCCAGCAATGAGGTGCTTGGCAGGCAGGGAGAGGAAGGCAGGGAGTGTGTACTCCACCTGCTTGATACACCTGTAGGTCTCCTTGAGGTCGGAGGTCTCAAAGGGAGGGTTCCCACATAGCAGGGTGTACCTGGGAGGGGACACGCGTGCCACTGTCACATTCCTGCCAGGCTTGTGACTCAGCAGCACTTAAAGCAAGGAAGTTATTGGCATTCAGCCGGCCACACCTGGCCGGGAGCACCACTTCCAGCCCAGGCAGCCGTGCTCACATCCGGCCATGCTTCCTCCTAGCAACTGTTTAGAGCAACAAGCAAGGAGCCCTGGGGAAGGGGAGAGGGCTGGCAGGAGAAGGCCACTCCACTGCCAGCGCTCCCATCCCCTGCA
>NW_010338175.1:0-2308 GCF_000700745.2 Antrostomus carolinensis
CTTCCCAGGGATGGAGGTGAGGTTGACTGGCTTGTAGTTTCCTGTGTACTCTTTCTCAACCTTTTTGAAGATTGGAGTAACATTGGCTTTTCTCCAGTCCCCAGGCACCTCTCCCATCCTCCATGACCTCCCAAAGGTAATGGAGAGTGGTTCTGCAATAACATCTGCCAGCTCCCTCAGCACTCGAGGCTGCATCCATCGGGGCCCATAGATTTGTGGGTGTTGAATTTGGTTAAATGGTCCCTGAACTGATCCTCCTCAACCATGGGAAAGTCTTCCTCTCTCCAGACTTCCTCTCTTACCTCCAGGGCCATCAGTAAAGACTGAAGCAAAGAAAGCATTCAGCAACTCTGCTTTCTCTGCATCCTCCATCACCAGGGCACCCATCTGATTCAGCAGCAGCCCCACATTGGCCCTAATATTCCTTTTGCTGCTTGAAGTAGCCCTTCTTATTGTCCTTGACATCTCTAGCAATATTTAATTTCCAGAAGGCCTTGGTCTTCCTCATTGCATCTCTGCATACTCTGACAATGTCCCTATATGGCCAGTCCCTTTTTCCACATTTTGTAGACTTTCTTCTTCTGAGTGAGCTTTTCCAGAAGTTCCTTGCTCATCCATGCAGGACTCCTGACTCCTTTACTAGATTTCTTACTCTTAGGGACACAGCGATCTTGAGCTTAGAGGAAGTGTTGTTTGAATATTAACCAGCACTCTTGGAAACCCCCTACCCTCCAGAGCCCTAACCCATGGGATTCCTCCAAGGAGGTCTTTGAAGACGCCAAAGTTAGAGCTCCTGAAGTCCAGGGCTGTAATCCTACATATTGCTTTGTTTCCTCCATGCAGGATCCTGAACTCCACCATCTCATGGTCACTGCAGCCAAGGCTGCCCCCAGTCTTCACCTCCCTGACCAGACTTTCTTTGTTAGTTAGTACTAGGTCCAGCAGCACACCTCTCCTCGTGAGTTCCTCCACTACCTGTGTTAAAAAGCTATCACCAATGATCTGGAAGGATCTTTACCTCTTAAACTGTCTCTATCTCAACCCAAGAGGTTTTTTTTTTGCTTTTGCTCTTCCAATTCTCTCCCTCATCCAACTGCAGGGTGAGTGAGTAGGTGAGGACTTAGATGCCTATCAGGGTTAACTCGTAACACATAGGAAAAAGTAAAACTCTCCATGGAAAATCAGATCTTCAACTTTAAATGTCTATTCAAAATCAGCTGTTAGTTGCAGATTGGTTTTCTACTGAAAAGAGAAAACAAACCACAAAAGCACAATGTTATGGAGCAAAAAACAGAAAACATTTGCTTGTAATCAACAAATTTTCTTTGAAATGTTCCACATAAGAGAAATAAATATTTTTTTCTTATAGGTCAAATTAATTTTTGTTTAGTTAGTTCAACACTCAAAGTTGATGCTTTTGAGATGTCTACAGTGTGGCCTTCTGGAGTAAAAATAGAAGAAGGTTCTCTGGGTAGGAGAATCTTGAAAGAAATAGCTGTGTTAACTAGTGGCAACTCTCATCAACATTGAAGTTGGTGACTTTTTTTTTTTTTTAACATTTGATACTGTTTAATCCCTTGTGGATCACAGTACTGTCTGTATCAGATGAATACATAATTCAGAAACTATATACCACTCAAAGTTTCCAACTATTTGTACTTGGAAAACCTCCCCCTCATTCTCCTCTGACTTTGGTGTCTTCAGGACTGTTTCTTTCATGTTTTTTCCTCACTCCTCTCCCTCTCAGATGTGCCACCATCTTTGCTGATGGGCTCAGCTGTTTTCTGCAATGGGTCCATTGGAGCTGACTGGAACCCACTGTGTTTGGCACAGGGCAACCCCAACTTCTTCCCACAGAGGCAACCCTGCAGGTTCCCTTCTGTCAACATTAAGGCACCTGCACCTAATTCAAGCTGCAAGAATGGACATTGGATATTGTAACCTTAGGAGGGCCATTAACATTTTTGGAAGTAATAATAATTAAAAATATTTTTTTTAACTTTTGCATATCAACTCACAAATTAATAAAGTGAATAAAGTACACTCAAGGACAGAAAAGAGGCAATCTCTGATGATGGCGTCTGATATATAATTACAAAATTTGTCTTTTTTCAGAAAATTCCTATTTCAGTAGAATAAGAGGGCATTCAAAATAAGTAACTAGTTTAAAAAAAAATGTTTTACAAGTCATATTTAGTGATATACTAGAATCTAACTTTTTTGTCTTTAAAAGATAGCCATAAAATAAAGCATAAAAAAACATTATAAAACCACTCTTGTGATTTTCATAGAATCATAGAATGGTTTG
>NW_010338176.1:0-22500 GCF_000700745.2 Antrostomus carolinensis
TATATATATATATTATATATATAATAATTGTATATAGCCAGAAAGGGTTATGTCCATTCTTGAGAGGTCATCTAGCATCCTACAGAACTTGCAGAGTTGAAGACATAAAATTAAGTAAAACAGTAGCATCCTGTGTGGGGAAAAGTGCTAAAGAGAACTTGGAGCAAAATTTTTAAGCATCCGTTTATTTTTGTGGTACCATTCCTCATACTAGACAAGGTAAGGTATCATATATTTGTCTGATATGTTCTTCACCCCGAGGAGTCCCAACATTGTAAACATTATTTGCTCCTTTTTGGCAGGGTTGCATGGCACACGTCAAGAAGAAATGATTGATCACAGGCTAACAGACAGAGAATGGGCAGAAGAATGGAAACACCTTGACCATGTAAGGGCTAAAGATACAGTTACATATGATTGTCTGAAAGAAGCCCTTCTAAGACAGGAATTTAAACTTTTTCTTTTAAAATAAATCTGAATCCCTGGACAAGTTTTGAAAACGTTGTCAAATAAATCTAGGGGCTTGATATTCTTCATTAGGTAGCTCGTATTAGACCTTGTTTGCCTATTGCAGTATGCTAAGTATTGCAGACTGCCAAAAGGGGAGTGGACACTGCTCCATTAACCCCGGATCTGGAATACATGACCATCACCCTTAGTACTGGTTAAGTGGATTTGTTCTTTGAATTTATTAACTCTTACATTTGTAGGCATCAGTTCTGGATGAGGTCTCCTGGCCTTTGTGGTGCCATGTGACACTAGTGGTGGGACTACAGTCTGTTCAGTCTTTTCCTCCTTGTTTTCTCCCTTTCCCCCAGAAGTCCATATCTGTACAGTTTAGGATCACCAGTTAGACAGGAATGGATTGTCATTCTTAAAAGCAAAAGTATATTTTTTCGGCTGTATTTGAAATAACAGGGAGAGACTTCTAAATTCTTAAAACCCAGGCACTCAGCACATTAAAGTTTTATTTTTCTGTCAGTTTATGAATAAAATGTTATTTTTTCTTTCTCTGCTCCATCCACCACCGTGAATAGCTGTTAAACTGCATAATGGACATGGTGGAAAAAACTAGACGATCTCTCACTGTACTACGGCGATGTCAAGAGGCAGACCGTGAGGAGCTTAATTACTGGATACGGCGGTACAGTGATGCTGAAGATTTAAAAAAAGGCGGTAACAGCAGCAGTAGTCATTCCAGACAGCAGAGTCCAGTGAATCCAGATCCAGTTTCATTAGGTACAGTATCCTGATTAAAAATTGTTTATCAATACTGTTTCAGCTCAGCTACATGTTAGATGAAGTTCGTATTTGTTCTTCTGATTCTTGTTTTGTGACAGTGATGAAATACTCCTCTCTACTGACTACTGAATTAACTATAACTGATGCCCTAATAGTCATGTTTGCATGTGAAATGGCTTGGTGGTTTTGATGATACTGGGTAACTTGCTTTCCATTCAGCAGTGTCTGAGAGTGGTGGGGCAGGAGGACAGACTATCATGTAGGGATGGCAGAGCAGTGATATGTGCACTGCCTCTCCATCCCCTCCGACCGCCTCCCTTGACTGCTTGATTAAGGAAATCTGTAGGTGCTTCTGGATTGTTAGCACTGTGAAACCAAGGGCTTTTACCTTCTCAAATCAAATTATTAACTTGGAAATTGTCTTTTCTAAGGAAATGAAAGGAGATATAAAAATATGGGCACTTCTTAGCTGTATTTGGTTTCCATATAGGAAAGAAACAGCATCTGGAATGCCCACAGGTTTGCACATGTGATCCTCCTAGTTCTGTGTGCACCACTGCAGCTCACACAGGTGTGTCAGAGCTACTTTGGGTACTGCTTGCTGTGTAGTTACAGAGAGACACACTCAGAGCTTGGCTCAAGCTGCAAAACCCACTTAAAAGAAGCAGACCAAGCAGTTAGACTTTGACCCCCTGCAGACTTCAACAGTTACACTCACACAGTACCTCACACAACTACTCCAAGACGACTCTACAGTATAAAAACAAACTTTTGTGGCCTTTCTGTAATTGATTAATATGTTGGTCTGCTTCTACCCCATCCTCTCACTTTTATGGCACGTGTGGTAAAGAAACACGTATTGGCAATGCCTTTTTATCATTCTCTGCTCTTTTGAAGAGAACAACAGAATATGATTGCTTGTCTAATATTTATCTTTAAAAAAAGTAAATTGTCTATATCGAATGCCATCTTCTTAAAATAATCATAAACTGTGGTTATTAGTAGAACTGAATGTGTGTGTTGTTTTACAACTATATTTTATTTAAAGCTGTGTTTCCCTTTTGCCCTCAAGAATAACTTATTAAATCTAAAACTTCTTGATTTGCAAATAGAAGAACAGAGAAACAAATCTAATGCCCTTTCCATCTTCCTCTTGGTAAATCTCTAGAGTTCTTACTGTAATATTTAGTGCTTCTTGATAACATACAAACCCTTTTTTTAGTGTGTCAAATGATCTGAGCCAATAGCTCTATAAATTAACTTCAGTCAGTGAAAGGAAGGGTTATGGAAATGCTGTTCTAAACTTCACTAATAAGTCTAGTCCCTAGAGGAGTCCTTCTCAGAAAGAAGCATTCAGGTAATGGCTTGCACGAATAGTGTTAAATGTAATGTGAAGTTCAACTCAAACATACATCTGAAATGTCGATCACATCTGCAGCTTCGGGAAGAACACTTGTGAGGAAACCCCTAGATCAAAAGCAGTGGCATCCATCTCCAGTAAAGCTATGATGCAAAAAAAGCCAGACCATGGTGCTTGTAATTATAGTTAGTATGTAAAAAAAAAAAAAAAAAAAAAAAAAAAAAAAAAAAAAAAAAAAAAAAAAAGGAAACTGAGTTTTTATAGTTTTCCCAAAGAAACTGGAACTCAAGACATTAATCAAAACTTTATGGATTATAGTACAAACCAAGAAGAATAATCATAGCCACAACAACAGTAACAAAAGATAAAATGTAGATCAAAAATGTAATTAGATCCCTATATTATTATATTGGTTTTGTATTTGTCCAGATGAATTCTTGGAAACAGCAAAGTCTATTTGCTTAAAAAGACATTATATGGCACAGCCTTTGGCACTGGACACACCAGTCACCTCTGCAGTACTATTGGTACAGCTGAACTGGTTGGAGTGAGTCCATTTCAATTTTAACATGCCCATTTTGGTTATATGGCTTTAAAAACTACTTCCCTAGACTTATGGATATGAAACTTGGATTGCTTCAGTGATATAGCATCCATGTCAATCGTAAATATTGATTAAAAAATGCTTTTATATCTTGACATGTAAGGCATAAAATACTTTGGAGTCTATGGAAAGCTAATCCTTATATTTCCTCAAATCTGGTAGTAATCTAGTTAACAAAAAGAAAACTCATAATGTTCAGCAGTATAATAAAATTGAAGCAGTGCCTGTGAGCTTGAGATGCTGTTCTGCTTAGAGTTTTTAATTTTAGTTTGGAAGTGAGGAGGATGGGGTTGAAAAAATCCTCCAACATTTTAATTAAAGTACCGCAACATGTAAATATCGGTTTTTGCTTCATGGATTCTAAATGTCAGTGACTCCCCTTTGTACTTTTTTTTTTTTTTTTGAGAACGAGGTAATCCACCCTTTAAATCCATCTTGTCATCTTCACTAGCAAGAGGAAAAAAAAAGATGGGGGTGGGCATATGGCTACATTGTCTGTGCCTTTGTTTCTTTTTCTTTATGATTAAAACATCATCACTGAAGTGATAAGTTCTCACTATAAACATTATGCCATGGTCTTCATAGATAGCTCTTGCAAAAAACTCTGAGCTGGAATTTAGCGTAGATACTTTGAGTCCCAAAGAAATGGAAGAAAATTCTGGTCATCATTTTGAACCAGACCTTTTTTTCTGCCAAAGGTTTTTGTGCTTCTTTTAATTTGACATCCCTGTAAATCATGCTGAGCTTGACAGTTCACAGTATCTAATCAATATTCTTCTGTTGATATTTTTAATTAAGAAATCAAATGAAATATTTGATAATTCGTTTTAAAGCAGGGTAATCCAATAATGCATTAGCCAGCTACAACAGGTTACAAGCTCTCATTATTTATTCTCTGAGAGTATGTTGAAGGTAAGATGGGTCCATTCTTTTCAGTCTGAATAATACATGTTTATGAAAGTCTAAAAATGACTCAGACTTCATATATATTCACTTGATGAACTGTGATGGTCTATGAAGTGAATAATACATCATCCAACTCCTCCATTTCTGCTGAAGAATTTCAGTGCTACGTACTGCAGCAGGACTGCAACTTTCATCCTAATAGTGAATAATTACATATATCAGACAATGTATACTGAAATACACACAGTCAGATAAATTAAAGATGAGGGTTCTTCAACATCGTGGGCTATAAACAAGATCTACAACCTTATTGAGTGCAGCTGTGGCTCTAGATAAGTGGTGTAGGCACACATCAGAAGGTCTGCAGCGATGTTGATATTTTGTGTCTGTTGAATTTATCTGAATGGAAATCTTACAAAACAGAGTTTGAAATCTCCAACTGAAGAGTGCCAATACCTGCAGCATTTGCTTCAGGAAGCCAGGATTCTCAGAAGTATATGAATTTTTCAAAAATGCGTACGTTAGCCATTTCTTAATACATTTTTAAATGTTAACCCTTTCAGAGGTAGTTTATATTTTATCAAAGGTTTTTCACCCTCGTATTTTCAGTGTTAGTTAGGGCATTCATGCCGATATATGTCTGTTCATGCTGTGATTATAAAATCTTTACCATTTGCAGATAATCAGCATTGCTGTGATATGCATGATAGTCTCAACATGAGCTAACAGGAATGCTGTGAATACCACAGTAACATTTATAACTTGTAATTCTAGAATGTAAAGCCTCTGTAATACTGGTCACTGATATGAAGTATTGCTCTTAATCCACTCGCTGCATGGGAAGTTTGGGCTGTATTGTGGCGTACTGAATTTCATGCTGTTAGGTAGGGCTACAGCTGCAGAGACATTGTGAGTTTGTATTGTTAGCATTTATTTCTGAACTCCTTGGGACTAGGACCACTTTTATCCATTCCATGTACCACCCTTGTCCCTGTCGTGCTACGCAAAATAACTCATAGGTGGCATAAAAGCATCTATTGCTGGTAGTTATTGGAAGCTTGATCTTGCTTTTTTAAATACAATTTCACATGTTTTCAAGGAGTGTTATGATAGCAACAGAAAAGTGTAAGAGGGCAAAGAAGGATGTACATAAAAATACTTGAAACTCACACCCTCCAACAAGATTAGCAAGGTAATCTCATTCAGTATTACACTTCAGATCTGTATCTATATATTCCATTAACTGGAGTGGCACACTACTCTTACAAGGTAGTGAATATTTATTCCTCTGAGAAGTTTGTTGCCTATGTCCCACCAACAGTGTTACATTTATTATAGGGCAGAATGAAGCAAAACTTGCATATGATGTATGAAAAGCATATAAACTCATATATAGTTCATTTAGTTCAGAGCTGATTATATGCAGCTTTTATTATACTTGAGCCCTAAAGTTCACTATAATGTTGTTGCCAGTGTTTTCATAAATACAATAACTTCTAAAGATCTCCAAAAGATCATCTGTTCATCTCTGTTTCTTATTATTTTATTGTAGGCTTTGATGTCATTGTCCAGTGGCAGAAACATCCATTCTTTTATATTTTCAAGCCATCTTCTGTTCCTTCTTTCCAAATATGAATAAGGCTTTTTGACAATTTTGAACACATCTTTTCCTTTTAAGTCTTTCTATTCTGTTTTCTTGGGTTTGGTCCTTATTATATGAGAGTTTACCTCCTTTATTTGGTCCTAACTTTTTTTCTCATTTTCACTTTCCAGACCCATATTTATTTCTGTTCTTACAACTTCACATTCTCTCTCAGTACTTTCAGCACCTCTTCTCCGTATCTTAAAACCCCCCAAAAATAAGTGGTCTACAGGATATTTCTATTTGCTGAACACCAGAAACCTGTTTGATCAATTAACTGATGATGATTCTTATGGTTGAATGCATTCTTGAAATAAATAATCAGGGCTCATATGAAATGTGGCAGCATATTGTGACTATAGGAAATTTTTTGGTGACTGTTTTCTTTCTTATTAAAAAAAATATCCAGGATAGACTAAAAATAACACTTTTTCTATCTATTTTAGAAAACAAGTGTTATGTTGTTCCTTGCTATTGAACAGAATGTGAGGTCTGAAACTGAGACCATTTTTTCTGTCTTTTCCTCGTACGTCTTCTCATGTGCCAGTCCAGCAGCTTTATTGCTGATGAGTATATTTCACATTAAGATAGAAAAATCCAAAACCATTTTTAATTTCAAAATCTATTTTATTTTTACTTCATACAGACTTTTCACAGGCAAGTGTTGATTATATCATGTATACATACTTTTTGTTTTCCTTGTCAGGCTTTTTCATATGGTTCAGTAGGAACCAGACTGATTATCAAGAAGTGCTCTCAAACCGTGCCTCTACATTAATTTCAAGTAAATTCAGTAATGTGCATCCCTTTGTTCTGCATAATAACACTGTTGCATTTTCACCATTAACAAATCTGTATTATGTCTGACATGTAAAGCTTTTTCTGTTATCCTTTTTGGTGTGAGCTACCTTGTCGCTTCAAGTTGTTCCTAATTTTCTCTGATTTAATTCCATTTCCCTCCAAGCAGAATTTATTTGTACTTCTAGATGCTGTAGTCAGTGAATTAATATAGCGCATTCTTCCTTATAATGGCTTTTTGCAGTTGGTTTTACGTTTAGTGTTTTAGGAACTTCACTTGATTGTGTTACTTTTGCTTTGAGTTTGCTAGATGACCAAGTTAAGATCTTTTATGTTTTAGTTTCACTGAGCAAGTTCTATGATTCTTAATCTGAAGGACACCTTACCTTAAAAATAATAGTACATCCGCTGGTCACATCCTGTAGTTTAATCCCTAAAATAAGATTGTTTTTGTGGACTCATCACCACTGACTAAACAATAGCCATGTTAATAATATTTTTCTTGCTTGCAAAATATGGTTTTTATTATCTTCATAAGTGCTTCTTGTCTTTTTTGTGCGCCATTCCAAACTATGGGAAAGTTTCTCACAAGTTCTTGATTTAATTCTTACAGAGGATCTCATTCCTCATGTAAATAATTTGTGGTTGGAATAAGAACTTGATTGATGTTTATGTTTTGGAAATTTTAACAATTAGCTGGAAATCTGGCCATTTATGTAATTTAATTCCAATTTTGGAAAGTCATGTGTACCAGAAAAACAGCTCCACATCTCTTTGTTTTTAATACTAAGTAAGTACCAGGGTAATGGGCTTAAAACAGGGTTATGGTCCCCTTGCAGTGTATGGTAGCTTAAACAGCAGAAAAGAAAACTTAACACAGAATAAATGAATGCAACTAACCCCTTGTTTTGCCCCATTTGAAGTCTGGTTGTGTCTTTTCCTGCAGTTATTGCAGGAGAGCAAATAAGAGAATTTTAATTTTTCACCTTTAGTTTTACTGAGCTTCAACCAATGTTTTCTGCTGCCACCTCTGTCCCTGACTGAACCAGCACTGTTCCTGTTAGTCTAAAAGCCTTCAAGGGATGGGAGGAGTGTATACAACGATATTGTTGTCTCCAGAATCATATGAGCCAAGTGACACTGAGAATTTCCCCATTTTCAGCGTCAGATCTGAAGTCCTCTGTCATGTTAATTAAACCCATGCAAATAGATAGCTGTTTTGCAGAATCCTGCACACACATTTACGTACACACACCCATCATTTTTTGTTTGAGAGGTGTGAGATTCTACCTACAAAAATCTGGTTTATTTTCATCCCATACTTTAGTGACAAACAGAAGAGCTGGGGAAATCCACTCAGCTGCCTGTCAGCTGGGACGATTCAGTTCATCCATTCGGTGTCTGCAGATTCATGTGCTAGAAACTGCATCTGTGGAACAGTGCCCAGGGATTGGGATTCCCTGCTCCGTGGCTACCTGGAATGGCCTCCTGTTGTTTCCACCTTTGTTAGCTGTCTGCAGTATTAAATGTCATCTTTTAAATTTATTTTAAGTTTCTGTAGCCTACAGTACTGCATGCATGTGTATGGTGGTGTAAAAAATGATTTGCAAAGCTAATCATTATTCAACCTTTTTCTTAAAGATACTATTTTTTACCAAGTTTTCAAATAATAACTTTAAGATACAAAAATGAATGTGTTTAGTAAAAATTAGTATTTAAAGAATAGCATATGTACTTTCGTTATGTTTCAAACTCAGATATCGAATAGCATGTTTAATTCCTACCAACATCTCTAAAAAGATGCAGACCTTACCTCTAATGTAATAAATGAAGTTATTTTGTTTTGACAATTGAATTCTATCATGCAGGCAATAGTAGTCATAGCAATGAACTTTTAAGTTCGTTTTCTTTTTAATTCTCCTCTATTGCTCTGAAAAACAGTTAATCAGTTTTTAAATTGTATTTGAAGAGCAGCTTTTCATCTGCTGAGAATCTGTAAGCTAAATTTCAGGCCAAAGTGAATTTTCTTTCTATATTGTCTGATCTTGCCTCTTTGAAGTCTGTGTGGAAGGGATCTTGCTGCTTTCAGAGCTCTTAGGCTCAGGCCCAGAGGTTAAACCCTTTTAAAAAAGAGGAGGAGGGAGAAAGAGCTGTCGAAATGTGATTGAAATATATGGGTGAATTACAAGCTTCAGCTCCAGTGAGGTTGTTTGGCAGCATATGTATTTAGGGGCTTAACCTAAAGTTAAAGGTTCTGTTTTTCAAACTTGTGCAGCTGCAGTTGCCAACATGGGCTCAGATATAGGAAAGCGTAGCTCTGAACATGTAGAAACACCCCTTTCTTTTTCTGTGGACAGCTTATTTGATCACTAGAATGACATCTTGGCTTTTATCTCTGCTCATCAGTAGCTATTCTGTTTTCACAGAGCAGAAGTGCCAAGCACAGACTGTTGCCCTCTTTCTTCTTCCTTTTCATAAACATAATGACAAAGAATGAAGCACATCATTCCCTCAGTAGGTCTTGAAAAGACAGCCTTAAAAGCATTGAAACTGTCATATAGAGTTGATTTGAAACACTGTAAAATAAAAATAAAGCGAACTAGTCTCGGCTTGGCTTAAGATGAGACATTTGAGTCCTAAACGCTGGTTTATGTGACATTTTGTGAGCTACAGCCACAGCACCCGTTTTATTTTGAATAAAGAATAACTTCATGTGATTTTTTTGTCTGAGCGATAAGTAAAGGGAAATGGTATTTCTCTAAGCCTTGTTCTCAACAAGCAAGCTTTGCTTACGATGTTCTTTTTTTTTTCTTTTCCTCCACACCCCCTCCTCCTGCAGAATCGCATCGGGAATTCCTTCACAGGCCTGCGTCTGGATACGTGCCAGAGGAGATCTGGAAGAAAGCTGGTAAGAACTGTTTAAAAACACCAGCTTAGTCTTCTGGCAGCTGTATGCAGTTGTTAATGCACTGATGTGAGGAATGGAAAAAAAGAAAAAAAAAAAAAAGGCTGACTAGTAACAAGAAGAAACTGTGTTTAATAATCTTAAACGAGAACTGATCAGGACATAAAATAATCTCTACAATAGAAGCATCTGCTGCTATAGTTAGGGGGATATCAGTACTGCCATTAAAGACCCCTATACCCCTATTTTCAGGCTGAAACTTGATATGCTAAAGTTTCAGACTGCTAGCAATTTAAAAAAAAATAGTGTGGGTTTTTTTTTTCTTTTTTTAACCTTCTAAGATTCTTACCTAGTTAAGTTAAGAATTCCCAAAGGAGAGGAAAAAACCTAAGTATACCTGTTAAAGAAAAACCTTCAGCTATGCAATGTAACCATTCTTAATTTTAAAAAGATTTTGTGCTTGTCAGCCCCAGTGAAGCCTGTACTCATAAACCTGCAAAGTTTTCAATGATGTAAGCAAGATCGCATCTCTGCAGCTGCTCTGGGTGGTTCCATGGGCATTGACAGTGTCTTCCCCAAGCTTGGAAAGCACCATGGGCAGATGCTGTGGTTGCGCAGAGTTTTCTTCAACACTTTGAAACTCTGCCTGGGCACAGGAGTTTCCTGATGAGGATACTGTTGCAGTGCTGATTTGCTCTTTTGACACTGATATCAGAGCTTCCTTGTTCTCAGAGGGGCCAGGAGGTAGCTCTTGAACTCCAGCAAGGCAGTTGAGCCTCACTCATTCACACACTACTCTTTTGAACACCTGTATAACCATGAAGTCTACTGCAGCTGTCTGAGCAGAAGTTAATTATTAAATGGCAAATATGCAGTAGTTTAGATGCTTTCTGATCAAATGTCCTGTAACTGCTTGCTGCTTCTTGGTGTATTTTAAACTAGATACAGAACATAATGTGTAAAATGTCCTGCTGATGTATTTTTGCATCAGACACAAAGTTGTGTTTTTTCTGTGATGTGAGTTTATCATGTAAAGTCTACCTTTGTTAATATGTAATATTTTTTTTTTTTTAACTGCTGTGGTTTATATAAAAAAAAAAACCCAAATAATCTATAACTTTATTTTGTCGAAGGAAAGTGTAGCCTTTAAAACTCAATGCTCTTTTGTACCCAAATGTGTTTTTATAGTTTGTTTTGCCATATTTGTGTTTACATGTTAAATGAAAAATAAGGAAAAAAAAAATGTAGTCCCAGGAAATCGCAGTAAGAGGAGCATTATTCAGCTGAATTTCAGGAACTTTGTTCCTCTTGCAAAATCTACATTTTGATGTCAGGTCATTTATGACTCCTAGACGTAGTACAATAGAAGAAAAAGAGTTTCTTTATAAGGTAGCAATACAAGAAAAGAAGTTTCCTCATAAGCTAGCAACACAAGTTAATTGAAGCTTTTGGCTTGAGCTATAAAATTGGATGTGCATTCACATTGCATATATCCACAAATGGTAGCATACAGGAGCTGTGTCATGCCATCTTGTGAACATATACAATATAAGTTGAAACAAAGTTTTCCCTTTGGTTCCATTTCCATTCTATATTTTCATGCTGTTGTGGATTTAAATCATATTCCTTGTATTAACTAAGCATGCTTGTGAATTGGAGAATAAGAGAAGTCTGACTCTCTACAGGATACATACCTGTATCTATTACTAATAATAGTAAAACATCAGAAAGCATACTGCTTTTCATAAATCATGAGCCTTCATTTTCAGGAGGGTGCACTGAAGTTGGAGGTCTCCACAAGTTCATAATTGGTTCAAGGTAGTACAAGTGCGATTCAGCTCTGTAAGAATAGGTCTCTAGTGCTGTTTGAGATGCTCTTTAGTTTTCTGGCTGGGCTGCAGCTGCCAGTCAAGAAGGCTGCAAATCTCTCACAAGGCATTTCTGCTGGCTCAGTGTGGATATCTTGGTATATCAAATGTTAGTAAAGACCAATGTGTAGACCAGTGAATCAAGTATAAAAGTCTGATTGAGATGCTGAATCCATTGAACTGAAAGAATTTGGCTTTAAAAACTGTTAATAAGCAAGCTCAAAAGCATATGAAAAAGGGATTCACTTTTGGAGATTATGATAGACTCCAGTGCAACTCTTTAAATATACTAAGTTAAGAAAGAGCTTTTTTGATTGTTGGAGCAAGCACATAGAATGCAGCACCTTGTGAATTAAAGCCACATGAACCCAGTTCAGTTCCATACATCAGTGGAAAGTCGTCAGTGTCCTGATTTACCTCATTGAATGATGGCTATGTAGATGAAGAGTCCAAAGCAAGCTCTTGGTGTACCTCCATAGTCAAGAGAGAGGCAGGCTTGTGAAGAGAATCAGTCAGGTCATAGGTTGGATGACTTACTCTCTGGAAATACCTGTTTCTCTTTATTAAATACTGAGGGAAACCCAGGCCCACTGTGGGATGCTGCCTTAGCTTCTTTCTATGTCATGAGGAAACTGTCTTCCAGCCATCTCCTATCACACAGCAAGACCTACTCTTCATGGTAGTTCTGGACTGGAGTTACCAGTTACTCAAGTTACTTACTGGAGTTAAGCTCTGGAGTTACCAAACAGGTGTGGAATGACATACGTTGTCATACAAAGACAGTAAAGACCCTGCACATTCGCCAGGAAAGAGATTGTGGTTTTTGGAGTATGAAGCTGAGATAACTCATATCACCAGTTCCCAGTGGCCTGCTTTGCCAGGGTCAGCCTGAGAATGAGGTAATGCAAAATGTCATGGTGGCACAGGACAGCAACTCCGCCCACCACCTTTCTTTTTTCATCATGTGGATTGAGTGTGCCCATGATGTGAGGGAGGTGACCAGGAGCTGGCTGGTGAATCATTATTTTGGGCTAGATACAGGAGTGAATGATGAGTCAAGTATCTCTCCTGAGTCAGCTCCAGGGACCTCTGTTCACACTGAGCAATGCCTATTCCGCACAGGCTGTTTGCTCCCTGGAGCTTCTCTCATGAGTTAGCACTACTCAGAGGGAAGGAAGATAAAGGCAAATAAAATTTCCTTCGCTGTCACTCATAACTTTGCTGCACAAATATTACAGTTTTTATTGTTATCTGAAACTGTGAAGCCTGCATTCTTTGTCTATAAATACATGGAAAAATTTAAGAAGATGTGCAGAAAATTAGTGATAGGAAATTTTGTCTATTGTATGTGGCTGTTCATTACATATTTGTATGTAATGTTCATACAGTATTGAAATAATGGTGGTGCATTGTGACCAAAAAAGGCTTCATTTTAACTATTTGTTTTCACACTCAGTATATCACTATACAAATTCTGTTGTCAAAGGTAGTGGAAATACTAAAGTCCAATCCATAGTTTATGCCAATTAAAAAGTATTGGTCCTTTTTCTTCAGCATATGGCCCCATAAGCACGTTTGGCACCTTCACACTCTCAGAAGCTTTGCAAAAACATTTATGCAATACAGAAGTCAGAATATAAGGTTCGATTTCTATATTTGGGCAGAAAAGAAGTAGATTATGTAAGAAGAAAAACTATAAAATTAGAATTTTCTGTAAAATGTTGAAGTGTTCTGCTTCCATTTCAAAATAGTTTAAACTGGCATTTCTAACCACTACAAACACCTCAATGTAAGATTAATTTGTATGATGTAATGAAAGTGCATCATGCCATACAAAGATAATTTCTATTCATAGCAAACATCAGTAGGAATACAGATTTTCTCAAAGAAATACACTTTGTTAATAACAGCAGTTCATAGACACAAAACATCTGTATTTAAGTTGCCTCATTTTTATGAAAATGGTAATAAAATTGTATCTGTATGTTTGCCTGTGTATATTTCTTTTCTCACACTCAGTGAATGTTTGCAGTTGGTAATAAATATTCAAGCACCTTGCAAATGTCCTACCAATTCCCTTTGCTGATCTGTGTGTGCCTGTGGGACTAGAATAGGAATGCATAATTTAAATATAAATTGCCTGATTTGCATATACAATTAGACTAGCTGCAGCTTTGATCGTAAGCAAAAATTATTGTCCTGTATTGCCACTTAGATAGAATTTTAATTCACCTTGAATATTCAAAGTAAATTAAGCCTTGGCTGTATGGTTGAAGGGTACGGTTTTTTCCTCTCCTGAGGCTTTGCCCTAAACAACATTTATGGTAGGGTAATATAAGGGCATATTTTCAGCCTCATAAAAATAAAGGCATGAGTTTTATCTCTAAATTCCCCTCCCTTGAAAACTTTAGTTGAAACATCTCTCACAGACATGCAAACATGTAACACACAGACACACACAGAATAATAGAACTCTTCTTTCATTTTAATTAATTCAGTTTTAGTCAGTACATGGCTTAAAGTTAAGTCTTTATTGTAATTTGCTTACTAACTGAAAATGGAGACTTCATGTAGTCATTTTTTAAAGAATAACAAGTACAGAGCTATGAGACATAAAAACTCAAGAGTTACTGACTTAGCATGTGTGTATTTACGTGCATGTCCGTGCACACAAATACATGGACTAAAACTCAAACCCGTTATACAGTTGTAATACATAGATTTTAATCTACATTAAAACATTTTTATTAGAAATCTATGTTTTTAATTAAACAGAACATTTAATTAAGGTGGTTTTTAAGTGGATGAAACAATTAAGTGCAAACACTTGAATGAAACATGTCATAATTAGTTTTAATAGAGTGTTAATTGGTACTAGGTTTGCCAAGTTAATAATTACTCCTTATTAAATATTCAATTAATCATTGTCATTTTGCTTTGAATAAAGATGAAAATTAGATAAACTAATTCAGGGGGAGGATGGTTTCCTTGTTAATTAGAGCAGTTAATTAAAAAAAAAAAAGAAATTACTTGTTTTAGTTGTCAATTAAAAGACTGTTCATTAGTAAAATCTTTGCAGTCTTCCTGCATCAAAACCCAAATAACTAATTTGTGACAATTCATGTTTTCCAGAGTAAAAGATATGACCCTAGTTATGTACCAAAGAAATGACTCATACTGACTTAGTTATTTTAGAAAACGCGTGAAGGTTTGAATTTAATGTAGCGATGTGCCCCTGCTCAGTGTTAATAGAGCACTGCAGCCTTGCTGGCTGTGGTGCTCTCAAGAGCTCGGCGGAGCCAGGAAGTCAAGTCTTCACAGTATAAACATGAGTTTGAAGGGGAGATCAAAAGGTCGAATGAATGTTCATAAACAAATTTTAATTTTGGCTCGTAAAATTATATGTCCAGAAAAAGATATTAGATCAGTGATTTAAAAATTTTAAATCAGCTCTTGTGGTTTTTTTAACATCATGTATTTATTCATTAACATATGGGGAAAGAAAATTGATAATGACTATAAATCCTGACTTAATTTCCAGAGCTTAAAGATACATTTTTGAAACAGTCTGCAATGTTATATCTTAAATAATGATTCTTGCCAAAGATATCCATAAATCTGGTCTCCTGCAAACTCAGTTTTCCAAGTAAAATGTTGGAAAAGCTTACTAAAATAACACACCAGAGATCTGAAATATCTGTACATGAAGAAGTACTGACCATGAAGCAAAACAGCAAGAATCGTCACAAGTGTTAGAGACTTGTGAAAACTTCTGCTGATGGGGAAGTAAAGAAGCACCTGGGTGGTCCTGAAGAGTCTTGAGGAACGATGTTCCTCTGTGTCCTTCTTAAAATGAAGACTCTCAAGGTGATAAGAGTCTCTGCTGCATTTCACGCATCAGGCAAAATGTGAATGTGCCCAGCATCCTGTGTTGATGAGGTTTTCTTCCCTCCTTTGTAGAGGAAGCTGTCAATGAAGTAAAGCGTCAGGCGATGGCCGAGTTGCAGAAGGCAGTGTCGGAGGCTGAGAGGAAAGCTCACGACATGATCACTTCAGAGAGAGCTAAGATGGAGCGCACTGTTGCTGAAGCCAAGCGCCAGGCTGCAGAGGATGCACTTGCTGTTATCAACCAGCAGGAGGATTCAAGCGAGGTAAGGTCACAGAGTCATAGAATGGTGTGGATTGAAAGGGACCTGTAAAGGTCAGCTAGTCCAACCCCCCTGCAGTGAGCAGGGACATCTTCTACTAGATCAGGTTGCTCAGAGCCCCGTCCAGCCTGACCTTGAATGTTTCCAGGGATGAGGCTTCTACCATCTCTCTAGGAAACCTCCGCCAGTGTTTCACCACCCTCATTGTAAAAAAATTCTTCCTTATATCTAGTCTAAATCTACCTTCTTTTAGTTTAAAACCATTACCCCTTTTCCTATCACTACAGGCCCTGCTAAAAAGTTTGTCTCCATCTTTCTTAAAGACCCCCTTTAAGCTGGTAGGCATCACCTTGTTGCTGGAAGCCATAGGTGGATCTGAGCTAGCTTTAATCTCACTGGCACAGGCCATTTGTGTGATGTCAGAGTTCAGTGCCCACTATTAACTGTTTGCACAACAGCTTTGGATGCGTATTTCAGGCGCATGCTGAGCTCCAAATATTCTTGGCTATGTTGTCATCTGAGCCCAAAATAGCTAGTGAACTTGAGCTGCAGTCTCACCTTTTAACTGCTGCTCAGGGTTACATACAGTGCACACTTTTCTATTCTAATGTAGCTTTTCAGTAGCTTTATTTTAAAGCTCTTCAAACTAGCATATTGAATAGATAACAAGATTGCTTGGTGGAAAATTTTTCACACTGAAATCTAATTTAAACAAATAAATGATTAATTTAAGTGGTTTTAGTGTAAGCTGGCTAAAAGCCTGTTGGGGTTAGGTTTACAGTTGGACTCAATGATCTTACAGGTCTTTTCCAACCAAAATGGTTCTATGATTCTTTGAAAGTATTGGATGTAGAAGCAATTAGCAAAAGATGATGGTTCCCATAGGGTAAAATGTGAATGTAGATTTGCAAATGTTTCCTTATTTTGAATGTGTTGCTTTGGCTGCAGGGAATATTTGAGAGTTGAGGAGTGGGCAAACAGCATTTGGAAGGGAGAAAAATAGACTGGAAGAGCAACAAAGAGTGAAACAAGAATAAGTTTGTTAAGCCTTGATTGATGTACTTTCAGACCTGAGAGCGGAGGCCTTGAATTCCTGGGGTATGGGACATCTAGCAGCACAACTGGCTGGAAGCTGGAAGTGAAAGGGCAGTGTGCATTTGACCAGTGCTGCAGCAGTCTAGATAGCAATTAAATTTTACGTCTATTACAGAAAAGCAACATCTTAAGTTAAAACTGCCCTTAAAAATAAAGATGACAAAGAAATGCTATCAGTTAAAAGTTACTTGTTTATAATCTTCATCTCTCAAGGCCAGTGAAATGAAAGAATATTACTTTCATTAAGTATTTATTGTTCTTATAGATCTTAGGTTGCAGTAGAACTACTTTTTAAAGTAAATTTAAAGTACAGGGACTCAGAAGAAAAGAGTGGATAATGGTACCTGTGGTGTGGGGACATATATTTGTGTACATTAGTGTCAAAGCACTTTTCATGGGCTGGATGTGCCGCGTTGTAGAAGAGTCACTTAAGTTCAAAGATGCAGATGAGCTGGCTGCAGCGTGCTCAGAAAATTGGCAAAAATCATGAGCAGACAAGTCAGTGGCATGCTGCAGTATGCATCCATAATTTGAGGGAGCGTAAGATTTTAATTCATACCAGGCTTCTCTGGAGATGAAAGACCATTGTGGGATCACTGAATGCCCAGAGTTTCTCCTTAATGTGTAGCAGATGAATAACAAGGAGACAAAAGGAATTGATTTTCAGCATCTGAAAGTTTCTCAGAAAGAAAGGGACTAGGGGAAGTGTATGCACCCTTTAAGTTCTAACTGTTCCATTGTAGATTAAATGAGACATAAATTCAATTTATTGGCATTTTGTATCTGAGATACTCAAGGGCATTTTTGCTGCACTGTGTTCATAGAAAGGGCATTTGTCTGACTTAGCACCCTTAAAGAGCTGTCATTTTATGTGTGTCTATATATGCAAGAGACTTCTGTTGTTAAAACCAAGATTCCAAAGGTAAATGCCTTTGGAGGAAAAAGCAAATTACATCTTTTTAGTGAACTGATAAAGTGTAGGCAGGACAGAGGACTTACTTCAGGGCAACAAAGCTGGTGAAGGGGCTGGAGAACAAGCCTTATGAGGAGTGGCTGAGGGAACTGGGGTTGATACTTATTAACAGTGATACTTATTTGAGAGTTAGATGTGTCCTATTAAGTTCTTATAATTAGTTCCTCTTCAGCTTCTAATTATGCCAAACACTTAGGGCAGTGCTTCGCATGATTACCTGTTAACTCAGGCTGCCTGGTTTTTGAGTAACTCCTGTAAGAGCGGACCAGAATTTTCCTTCATCTTTGGGGACAGGAGATAATTTGCCAGTGTTTGAAAAGTTTTCTTTGGAGATGCAATCTTGTGTTTATCAGGGCTGAGGAGTAAAACCTCACATTTGCTTTGGTGTTAATTATCTCTTGATCTCTCTGTGAATGTCCCTCCTCATTTTTCTGGGTTGTAAGTCTCCACGAACTTCTCTCTGTTTATGGTTTTCAGCAGAACTCTTCCAGCAATGCAGATTCCTGTGTACTAAAGGCACTGGAGTAATATTTCCAGGGCTAGAATATTTCCAGTTCCAAATACGAGAATGCTGAAGAGCAGCTTCTGCAGTCTTACAGGTCTAGAGGAAGGCTGAGCATCACTCCTCATTTCATATCCTTGGTGGGACATGACATCAAGGCCTGCAAGAGAGCCCAGTATGGGCTGCTATATAATCTCCATAAGACTCAAGATCTTTTTTGTTGTTACAGTTTTAAGATCATATGTAGTCTCCTCATCCAAGATCTTTCAGAGGTCTCACAAAGAGAAGTAGATTGGGTTTTTTATATTTTTGTTGTTGGATTTTTTGTGTCTTTTTTCTGGTTTTATTTGGGGGTTTTTGTGCTTTGATTTTCTTTGTTTTTAACACAGAAATGTCGCATCCCTGACTGCAAGATTGTCTTCAAGAAAACAGTGAAGCTGGACATTTTGAACTGACCAGTGCAAAACAAAGAGGGCTTAGGACAATGAGAGGACTAATAGGGGAAGTGTGGTATTTGGAGGCATCTTGAGTTTTCAGAAGTGGTCTGCAGTATTTTGAGAATCACCACATTACATAATATAGTTTTAATCTGTGACTCTGATCTGGTCCCTTGTTCTTTGCTTAGGTTTGAATTGTTCAGTATGTTTTAATTTGCAGTGCAGCTGCTTCAGTGTCTGTACATTTGCTTTCTAAAGATTACCGTAATTTCTCAGCATAAGCCCTTGGGACTGACCAGATCCATGTTCATTATTTTCTGTTATAATAATGAGAGATTGGTTGAAGACCAGCAAACAGAGCACACCGCTGTTGGGAAGCAAATGGACAGGAGAAGGCCTACCTGTCAGCATAGCTGTTCCCTGAACCACAAATTATTCCTTTACCAGCTCCTTACAGTTGCTTGACAAAAGATGACCCATTCATCAGTAGTTGACTTGGCTAAGTACAGAAACATGTGTGAGCAGCCTACTCTTTAATGACTGCCGTACTTGCTTTGGCTGCAGTGTACTGTTGTGCAAATCAATTTTAATAGTAAGGGTGAACAGCTTAGCAAAGAGACTGGCTGCCCAGATTGTACAGGGAGAGGGGGTGGGAAATCATCAAAACATCTGTCTTTCTGCTCTGGTATAAAATGCCACTGAAAAATTTGACACTCAGTGTTCTTCCTCACTTTTGAGTAGGGTGGGGGCTGGGGATGGGAAAGGAACACAAATATTTCAGTTCTCTCTACTTAAAGCAGATGCTGACATCTGCTCAGATAAAATAACTATGTAACTGGTCCAACACTGCTTTTAAGAGATGTGTAATGTTAGGGCTTGTTTATATTGCTGCAGTTTATGTTGTATGTGAATATCACACTTACCTGACATTTTGAAGACAGCTGGGTTCAATCTCTGTTGACCAATCCACTGAGACTAGGATTGTGCCAGCAAACCTGACTCTGAGCATCAGATGCTGTGATTCAGGCAAGCTGAGTTTTCAGGCTGGTATTAAATTTAATACATATGTCAGCTAATGTTTAATTTTTTTGGCTGGGCATCTCTTAGAAAGTAGCACATCAACCCCTGCAGTGATGGGTGGTACAGAGGTGCCAGAGCCATGTGTTCTGCGCAGGATCAGACCAGATGTGATGTGAACATTGGCACTGCCCCAGACTGCTAAGCTAAGCCTGGCTAGCCAGCTTGCACGTCTCTTCCATATGTTTCTCCACACTTCTCTTTTCAGGATTTAGCTTCTCTCATGCTGACTTACATGAACATAGATGCACTTCACACAATAAACAGAGGCTTGGGCAAGCCTGCAGTATTCAGTGATAGGTGTAACTTTACTAGAAGCATCTAAAGGCTTGAATATCTTTAGGAGCACTGCATTTCAAAGTACCAATGTGCTTCCCTTTCTAACAAGTCTTGAACAGAATTTTCATAAACAACTTTGCTGTTTTTTTGCACTGGTGTTCAGTGGCTCATTCAGTCCTCATTTATACCACGGGGGTTTCAGTGATTTCTAGATGTTCTTTTTCTTGTGGTTAGCAGTTACAGAGTTTTGAATGCCAAGGGCTTTGCAGAACTGGGAGAAATCTGGGTTCTTCATATTCAGCCATGTTTCCTTTCCTGTTAAAATGGGGAAATCCAGAATTTGTCAAAGACGACAGAGCAGTGTTTGACAATGTATTATGGCATGTCAGAGTTCATAATCTCTTTGACATGTTACAGTCCATTTGTGTTCTTCTTTAAGCCAACTGTACACTGAGTCTCAGCTGGAGGTGTCAGAGGAAAGAAATACTCAATTGTGGTTAAATATTTCAAAGAAGAAAGCGAGAAGATGGGCAAAATTATTGACAAGTACGGGTCCTGGTACTGTAGACCACAGAAATGGAGACCATTTGTTTTTAAGAATTTTCTTGATGGCAAACAGAAGTTTCTGAGTTCTGTTGTTTGAAGGTGGAAGCTTAAGTGCATAAGAATTAAGAGTCCAGCCTAAGATAAGGCTCTGACCTAAGGCTGATATTCCTTGTTAGTTGAAAGAGCAGGATGAAATACGATTGGTGGCATAGATTCGGAGCAAGATTCCCATCTGGTGTAATTTAGCCCAATTTTGTTGAATTAATCCATTTTCAAGGTAGTGAAGTTAAATTGAGTTATGTAGTTTGAGAATCTGGCCTTTCGTATAACCTCACTGTTATCAATGCAGAGGTTAAATCAGGAAAATCAATGCAGAGTTAAACTGTAATCCAGCCCTCCTCGTAGTCTTAGCTACATCTGGAGCTCTATAAAGCACGAGCTGTAAGTGCAGTGTAGTAGGTCACTATCTAAAGACAGAGAAGACAGACCAGGAGAAGCTTTGAGAGATCTGCTACTCCCTTTCCCAATGCATGATCAAATCTAGCTGTATCATTCCTGTGAGATACCTGCTTTACCTGTGCTTAGTGCTGGAGATTCTCCAGTGCCTCTATGTGATTTGTGCCTGTCCTTTAAAAGATTTCTCATAACATCTCTTTCCAGTTTTTCTTGCAGATGTTTGATCCTGTTACTTTTCCTCTTCATCCATGTAGACATGGTCAGTGTCTGTTTCACTCCAGTAGCTTCCAAGATGTTTGACTGTTGCTGTCCCCTCTCAGGCTACTGTCTCTCCTTAGGTTTAACAGTTCATTCTCTTCTCATAGCTTGTGTTTGTCTGACCTCAGATTATTCTGGCTGCCTTTCACTGGGTTCTTTCCAAGACTTATTTGTCTTGTTTCATTTGCTGTATTTGAAGTGCATCATCCCAGCCTGGACAGTACTCCAGGCTGATCCTTGACAGTGCTAGGAAGTGGAGAGTCTTAACTCAGGTGCAAAGCAGTCCATAGTCCTTCTTGTACACCCTCATGTGATGATTATCACCTTGTCACCGACATGACATTTTGGTCCTTTGCTATCCAAGATGCTGTCTACACAGATCAGCCAGGGTTCTCCATTTTGCTGGTACCTACTAGAGCGTCCCAGAAGGGAAGACACTTTGACCATGCCCAGTCCAATAGTGAGCGCAAGCTCTGTCTCTGATACCTGGATCAACTGGAAATAGGTGAACAAGCATACATGAAGCACAACCCAGGCCATTAGCTGGCATCTCAAGCCTGGCTTTTCTTCTGTCGAATTTGGGCTCTGGAGCTATCAGCCAGCCATGTGAACAGAAATAATCTGTTGCCAAAGTTTGCAGTGCCTGAGCCTGATCTTTGCTGCTGCTTTTCACTACTCACACATGGGAAAGAGCAATGAATGGTCATAGTGGTGAGGACTGTGTAGGACAGGGAGTTCTACGTGTCAAATCCAGCTACTATCGCAGTACAAGCTCCTCATGGCATGTGTTCTTGTTCATGCTAATTTGCACTGCGGTAATTTTTAAATTCAATAAGTTGCTGCATAAATGTGAGCTGTAAAATTTATTTTGAAATTCTTGTATAAGAGATACATTCGTGTATATTCTTGTATATATATAATAACATAAATGTTGTTTTTATTCCTACAATTACACTAAAGCTGTAATGACCTGTTAAATTAGAAAGAATATGTCCAATGGACAAAATCACATAGTGGACAATGTAGGACACACTAAGTAATCATGTAAGGAACCAGCTTAGAGCTTTCTCACTTCATTAAACTCTTGCTCTTATGTATCACTTTTCATGTTCTGTACAGACTGATAGGTAATTGGTCACTATTTTAATAAGAAAGTTAAACCAATACTGTTAAAATTGAACGACTGTTTTCTGACATCAGTACAGATCTTGTGGTAAGATACTGAAATTTCGTAAGGTAGCTCAAGTAACATCTGGAGACAGTTCTGTCTGTGCAGATAGGCGTTCCCCAAAAAGGGAAGCAAAATGAAAATTCCCCAGAAAGTTGACCTATATTAACTAAATAGATATTTGAATAGAAAAAGTTTGATATCCTCATAATAAGCTCAGCACAATTAGAGCACAC